>NW_019385616.1:24630-155996 GCF_000671375.1 Centruroides sculpturatus | reverse complement strand
TACGAAAAAATAGTTTAACGTATCCGATGTCGAAATTTTTCTCCGTTGCGTGTCGCTTCGCGTTGAATTTTCGTCGATGTTAAGCCTAACAAAAACTATTGTATCGTTAAAAAGTATTTTTTTATTTTGTACAGACAAAATGAATATATTGAAAAATATAAAAACAATAAAAAATTATACTTCAGATGTTAATTTAGTATCAAAAGCGTAAATATATTTGAGTAGCCCAAGACATAGCCAAAGATTGAAGCGCCACAGCACTGGCGAAAATTTAAATTTGCCGACTGGAATTCTTTCGGATGATTGACGTTTCGGACGATTGACTTTCGGAAAATCGATGCTCTACTGTATTTCATTTATCACAAATAAAATATCAAATGCACACATTGTCCTGCAAAAATTACTGGCATTTTAAACTTTAAAGAAAAATCTTGTAAAATCTACATAATTTGTTCATGTAAAGCTAGACAATAGGGAACCTTTTTTGCCAATTCTTAACAGTCGAATCCCCTCTCCATGGATTACATGAGTTTCTCTGAATTCTGATTTCCAAATAATCATCTGTTTTCAAATGGCAATGGATTAAAACTAAAATTTAAATTGGGCTCCCATGTGATTTTGGAATTTCAATTTGAAATTCAATTCAAAAGCTTTGCTTTTCCAATTGCTATTCATCTTTACTCCTGACAATACACAAGAATGATTGAAATGACCCAGATAAAATAATTTTGTTTTTAAACACCAGAGGGTGAGCATCCAGTAAAAAATGCAAATACATGGTTTACAAAAATTATTTCAAAAATGCAAAAGATCCTTTGCTCATGCGTACAGGACAGCCTAGGTTTTTGATACAGTAAAAAATAATAAAAACCTCATCTTATATGCGAGTAAATACTGTATATGCAATTGCAAATACTTTACAACATATAAATAAAGCAAGAATTACTTATATGTTAAATATATACAAGTTTTAATATGGTAAAATTGTTCATACCTCAGCTACTTCAGATTCAGCCATAATTATATTTCTTTGATGTTATAAATTCAAATATATCTGAAATAAAAAATGAAATAAAATGAAGTAAATTATTACAAGAATTACCATATCATCATATATTTCATTTTTTGGCAGAGAACTCTTTTAAACTTTTAATACCTAATTTCTAATAAAAATGTACATATAGTTATTAATTGTTGAAAATTAGTTATTTTTCATGCTTATACTCATATAACAACTGAAACCACACAATGATAAACTTCATAAGTACTACATTCATCAATAATCACTGAAAATTTTAACAATCTTTAGTGTAAGATAAATATATTTATTGAAAAAGTTGGAAAGAGCTCTTGCACAGCTGCTGTAAAACATAACAGTTAAATAAAATAAACAAACACTTTCTACTCTCCAATTTTACTAGAACAACTTTTAAACTTTTCACATATGCACTTCAAAGAGATTCCTAATACCAGGATTATTTAATTTGGATATTTTGATGGGTAGAAAAGTTCATTCATTTTAGCAAGAATTCAGAGTATAGCTCTATTCAGTTATATATAGCTGTTCAATACATAATATTCAATTTATACAAGGAAAATTCAAATGAAAACCTTGAATTGTAAATACATTCCAATGTATTAATTATGGATGTCATACAATTGCACTAATTTTTAACATAGCTTCCATTTTTTGTAATGCATACTTCCACTGGTCATAAAAGTCCACGGATTCCTCCGAAATTGATTCTATTGAGACAGATAGTGCTTCACATACTTGTGAAGCACTATCTGTCTCTCATCATCTGCTCACAGACCATTTCATATATCACAGCCAGATAATGCCTGATACTCAGCTGGTGATCTGGAAGTCTTACAAAATTCAAGAGTCCATTTTTGATAACATGCAATCTGTTGCATTTATTAAGTAAGTAAACTGGTCTTTGTACTGTAATTTTTGTGTAATAAAAACTCCGCCATTCAGTGCCTTTTTAAACAGTCTAAATAAGTATCACCTGAGTCAACGTGTAATGAGTATGGAGGGTGTGGTAAACACTCCATGTGCAATTCCTGCATGTTTGCAACTATAGAATGGATAATATGTGATCTTGCATTATCCTGTTGCAGAAGAATCTCATAAAGTTAAACATGGAAGACATGATATGCTGAATCAAGACTGATGTTCAATAATTCAGTCACTGCATCCATCATAACATGATGATTCTTCAGTATGATGTTTTTAACTCTAGCTATTAACTATGGTGTCACAACTTAATGAGCCTTGTCTGATCAGAACATTAGTCACTAAAGTCATACATCTTCAAAATTTATACACTTTCTGAAGATAAAGGCAATTTCAAACTAAGTCTTCATTCTTCAATGAATTTCTGCTGTTTTCATCTCTTCACTATAAGATATCTAATAACAGGACACTGCTTCTCTCTGATGATCTAAATGGGAAGACCATATAATAATCCAACGAACGCCTAAATATTCGGGCTATAATATGGCTATAATTAAATAATTAATACAAATGAATTTAGTACTAGATGTAAACATTAGGTGCCATCTCTTATCTAAATTAATAATTATAATTTTTAATAATTTAATAAATAATTCAGAACATTCTGGAAGAAAACAACTGACCCGGGACGGAGCTTGAACCAGCAGCCTCCGCTTGCAATGCAGTGCGCTACCAATTGCACCACCTGGACCCAAGCCAACCTTTGCTTCCAGACATATTTAAATTTTGATATAACTGTTGGATTATTATATTAAATCATCGGTATTTGAGTTGTGAAGTATATGGGAAGACCATCTTAAACTGTTACCGAGATCTCATAAATGTAGCAAGATACTATTACCCAATTTCCAGAGGACCAACAATATTGCCAATTTGAAAAATATTACAAAGTTTTAAAATTTTACACACATTTTAAGATTTTCATTTTACTGATCTATGTATACAGCTAATCCAATACAATAGATTCTGAAAGCTGCTTATTGTAATCAGGAGTTTTATTTTTAGTTATTATTTTAGGTAAGTAGGCATTTTTAAGCTGTCGTTTTTAAGCAATCAGCCTCAGCATATGATCAATAACACAAAATGATTATCAGGTATTGCTATCATTCTTATTTACTGCTTTAAGTACTAAACATTAATAATTTTAATAGATATTTGCTTACTTGTTCAATTATATCAATTACAAACTGACTGAATTACTATTAATTAATAATAATTACAAGTAATCAATCTTTAATTTATACGTTTAAATGTATATTATTAACACTAGCAGACCCCACCACGCGTTGTTGTGGCTCAAAATGTAGCTATTATAAATGTATAACACTTCCCCCGTGGAGGGAAATTTTTCGAAAAATCCCTTCTTAGTGTACATTCTCTTGACGTACCCTATTGAAATGCAAAAAACTGCATGTAAAATAGTATAATAGAAGCCAAGTTCTTAACGATAAGCCTTAATCCAGTCCCTCTCCTCAGCAGGGGAATCTCGAAAAATCCCTTCTTAATGTACATTCTGTTGTCATACCCTATTAAAACACAATCAAAAATGCAAAAAACCATATCTAAAATAATATGAATAGAAGCAGAGTTCTTTACATTAAGCCTTAATCCTAACCATCTCCCTGCAGTGGGGGGAATTTCAACATGTATATTATATAAAAACATGTGTGTATTTGAATGCAGCATTGTGTCTAAATTTCAAAGGAATCGGTAGGAACAAACAAACATTACATTTTTATTTATATAGATAGATAGAAGATGATCCGTTTTAGTTCATTTTCACAGAAAAGCGTAATACCTTACAGAAAAGCAAACTTAGGGCGTTGTACTCGTAGCTCCATCTGTTGGACATAAAAGCCATAACCTAGATTATATCTTTTAATTTATATGAATGTTTAACGGAATAATGTACAGCCTATGTCCACCCTGTAGTTCCATTCTAAATATTGGTGAAAGAATTTTTGAAATCGAATGAGTAGTTTCGGAGATTACCCGCTACATCCAAACAAATTATTAATGTTTTGTAATATTTAGATTACGTCAATAACAGAATAAAAGTTTTAAATCTTTTTCGGACCATATTTTAGATCTTGCGGACCACTGGTTGGGAACCACTGCTCCAAAGCAAGAGCTAATAGGTCATTTTTATAGTGATTTTTGAATTCAAAAGATGAAAATACATAAGAATATGCTAATTTTGTGCCCAAAACAAAATCATTGTTGTCCAGTGTTATCGGACTATTATACGGCTAAGTAAGTAAATGATTAGAAAATTTATTAACTTTTCTAGAGGTAGGCAGTTATGCCACTATCTTGTGTTAACTTTAATAATTATAATAAATTAATTTTTAATTTCTGGAAGAAAAGAATCAGCCCAGAGTGGGACTTGAATCTGCAATTCCTGCACACCATACAGATGCATTTCCAGTTAGGCTACCTGGACCTCTGTCCAATTGAGAACAACTCCAGGCTGGTTATTATTAAAATTAATATGACATAGCAGCATAACCACCTACCTCTAGATCAGGGGTCACCAAAGTGGTCTATATCAGCACCTAAGGATCGATATCAGTTGAGAGAAGCATAACTTTTGCCTTGTCATATGTCATATATAAGAGTTTCCCAATAATGTTATATTGACCCCTAAGGGTCGATATCACATTATTGGGAAGTCGATGAAGACTAAAACTTAAAAATTTTGAACCGAATATTGCTAAGAATTATCAAGCTTAATCATCTCATTGATTGTCAGTTACAAAAATTATTACAGTCAACCCCCCTATAACACTGTTGATTATTCCATTTTAAATGAATTCCATGTTGTACGAGTCACTTAGATTTTACAAATACCTGTGCCGGACTGTGAACGGCTCACATAGGGGGGTTGACTGTATTAACATATGTACAATAAATGTAAAAAACTAAAATTAAAATATTATATTAAAATAGTATGAGCGTTTTTTTGCTTGTAACACAAACTTCTTGGTGGGGGTCGATATGAGGTTTCGATAAGTTGTAGGGGGGTTGACGATCAAAAAAGTTTGGCGACTCCTGCTCTAGACTAATTAGTTACAATTTATTTATTTAGCCACACAACCACATGGTAATTTGGCAGTTATTTGGTTATACTTAAATGTTTCAATGTGTCTTTTTAATATTAAAGTCAATAAAACTAGAATTTCCACTAATTTCAGTCTTATTCAGTTAATGTTATCTGTCAGTTATCATCATCAATATAAATGAGCATCAAAATGATTAAAATAAGTGGATTCTGCTGTACAATAATGAATAACTATTGCATTAATTATATTTGATTTAAAATATTAAACAATTTTTTATATGACATCTAAAAATTTTGTTTTTAAGAGATTTCTCTATACTTGTCACAGCAAGGATTATATTTTTGAACCAATATCTACATACCATACATCAATTTCCTATGCTTTTTCAATTTTTGTTATATATAATGTTCAACCAATCATATAAGTGTTCTTTTTGTTAAAAAAATTTGTTCTCATTATCATTACTATTTAAATTTATTAGGTTAAACTTGAGTATGACCATTTAAGATGGTTGAAAACAGTCTATTAAAGTGTATGTTTTACTGGAATTTTGANTGTTATTTGACGCTATTTAGACGAATAGGCAAGTTTTCCGAAGCATAAAATTGAAGATTTTCCGCCAAAATAGAAACTTCCTAATAATATCGGAAATGACTTTCTAACATCATTTTAAATATTCGCTATCTAAACCAGAAAGCTAGAAATAGACTTATTTATAGAACAATCCCCCATTTCTCACCTCAGGGAAAGTCATAAAACAGTTGGGTGCTAATGACTTTGTGAAAGGGAAAAAGTTCTAAACTTAGAAACTTGGAAAGAAAGGATTTGGCCTGTACAGTCCGCGGGCCACATAAACATTGATAGGGGGCCGTATGTGGCCCGCGGGCCGCAGGTTGTGCACCCCTGGTAATTCTGTGCACTTAGTACAACTTAATTAGGACTTTTTGCCCTTATTAAAGGGAAATAATATAAAATTGCACACAGCTCTCTAAAATAGTACACCAGCTGTTTACTGAAGCAAAGACATCTGTTTGTCATTCTGAAGGGAATGAGTTCAATTAAATGGTTCAAAGTCTTGGTGATGTGGTTTAGATATATCAGACTATTTTTTTCATCATCTGAACATTCTATTAGGGATATGATACACTTTTTTTTTTATTCTTCCTGTCTTATGGTCACTAAGAGGGTTTTTAATGTCCATCACAAGCTCAGTCATAAAAAGGACATGACATTGGATCAAACAAAGCTAGTTCTAGTTCTCTAGTTTTCTATTTCGATCATTATTCCTACATTTATAAGGATGAAATATTTAAACATAAACAAATAAATTGGCAAAATACACAATACGTTGATGAATGCCCTAATGCAAGACAAACTGTTTTGACCTCTTGCTCAGAACAACACAGTAGCAATTAGGGTTCCAAGAAGTCCACTATTGTAGGGAGTAATGTGTGTCCGAGAATGTTGAGTGCGTTACTGCACTTTGTAGTATGAGTGTTCTGCAGGGAAGCAAATTTTTTCATCATCAATAAAAATATTTTAAAAAATTGAATTTTTAAAAATGTGCAAAATAGCAAATTGTGCAAAAGTAGAATGTACAAAAGTCAAGGGCCACCTGTATATGGCAGTTTTTTTCAACCTTTTTCTCAGATCAGTAAAATTATGGATAATTTTATATGGACCAGTAATTAAATGAATTATAAGACTTACTTCTAACCCAAACCAAAAACGGTGCGTAACTCAACATTTCGTTTTTCACTAATGTTTTCGAATCAACGGTTCTTCTTCAGGTGAAAAAACGGACAAAATAAATGAAATTTGATGAAACATGTCTCTTTTCGAAAGAATTTTGAAATGGAATTTCAGTGGAAACTCGTGCAATCTTCGTCATCGTTTGCACATGTGCCATTGAGAGAACTTTTGCCTTGTCATATGTCATATATGAGTTTGCCATGCTATCAATAAGGATACTCCATCTTTTTGTGGAGCCAACATATATTAAGTCTTTATCACACCTATGATCTCTCATAGGAATGGTGTATACTCCAGCTAGAGTGTCTTGTTGTGGAGTATCTTTTCCATTACTGAGCATTTGAAAAAGAGTAGGACATCTTCGAAAGACTAAGATGACTTGTCTCTTTCTAGCGATCTCGGTGTACAGTTTCTCTAAATACAGATTATAAGTGATAGGCACTCTGTCCTCACAAATCATATTTTCTTGCTCTTGCACTTCTGGTCATTCTGTTCGTTGGGGATGAAGCATTTTTTTGGCTAATGCGGTTATCACGGTACCATACCAATGGTGTTTGGCAATACTAATAGCTGTGTTGATTTCGGTTTCAAATGGGTTTCCTCCGAAATTCCATTTCAGAATTCTTTTGAAAAAAAGAATTGTTCCATCAAATTTCGTTTATTTTTTTTCATCTGAAGAACTATTGGTTCAAAAACGTTAGTGAAACATATACTGTCAAGTTACGCACCGATTTTTGTTTTGGATTAGAAGTAAGTCTTATATTTTGTGGTGTGTTTTGATGTGTTGGTTTAAATGAATTATGCTTATTTATTACTTATTATGCTTATCTAAAGTTATTCTACATAATTACTATTTAAATGTCTACCATAATCACTTCTGCCAATGTCAATTCAGTCAAATATTTTTCTGCAGACTGGCAGTTGAGAAACACTGGTATACGTACTGTATATACCATATAGTATATACTGTACAGCTATCAAGAGCTAAGGATAGAAGTTACCTTTAGAAATCTGTATTTACAGCATATAACAAGGGTGGCCAAACCTTGTTGTGACAAGAGCCATTGAAAATAAACAAAGGCCATATCACATATTTATGGTATTTTAACTATATATTGATAGTTATCACTGGTGTATAATAAATGTCACCGTTACTATATTCCTTTTAATTCCTTTGATGTTATGAACGTACCTAAGTTTCATTTATGCTTTCAGTTGCTTATTTGAGGTTATGAGTTACACTTACAATTCATGTATATATTACACTGTAGTCAAAAAACTTACAAAAATATATGTGTAAGTAATATGTATCAAATTTATAAAAAGAAATTGTACAAGTAGGATGTGTGCTCCTATTGTGGACCATATAAGCCAAAATCCATCTAGCCCATTGAAGCAGGTTTAGGCAAGCCATCTTCACAGGAAGTATCATAAGGCAATCCTATTCTCAATGACAAATAACAATAACCAAGGATAGAGAACCAGAGTTGGAGTCAATTTTAAAAAATTCCAACTCGGGAGTCGCATACTTTTCTGTCGACTCCCCATCACCAACAATAGGTCGTCTCTCACATAACAGGAAAAATTATCATGCAATGCCCCTTCTGGCAGTCAACCATGTAGCAAGGCATCGTCAAGTCTTCAGAAGATAACAAGGACTCAACATTTTGGGCGAATATTTTCTACAAAATGCCCATTATCGAGCTCGCTCTTCCTTTAAGGTTGCCACATCTCCCAGGCTCTCAACCAAGAAAAAAAGCCAATCGCCGACTGCCAGAAACAATCATGCGACTACCACAATCGAAATATTTTTTCATAATGTAAACCACAATCTAATTAAAAAATGTTTTTTCCATGACAAGTATAGAAGAAACTTTATTTTCACATACAAATATTACTTTTTGCATTACTTCATACTATAATAAAAAATATCAAAGTCCAAAACGGCTTTAAACGGTCACCTACCGGCACCACGCGAGAGCCACAAGCAGCCGGCGAGCCGCGATTTAGCCACCATTAGTATATACCAGGGGTGGGCAAGCAAGAGGTCAGTGGGAGCCGAAACGTAGGTTTTGCAAAATGCATGGGAGTCGCAGTTCTGTACCGCGATTTTATTATATAATATAAATATTATATAAAACAAATATTTAATTTGTTTAATAAACATATTTTCACAAAATTGTGGAAATAAAATTGTAAAAATAATAATAAAAAGCAGAAATTAACACTTTAAGCAAGAGCCACGCGTAACTCAAAAAGAGCCACATTTGCCCACGGTGGGTATATACGTATAAGCGCACACAAGCTTACAGAAATACTCTCCTCACAACAATTTCCTCCAAACTATGGTAAAAGCCAGACTTACGGCTCAATTCGAGCTCCGAACGAGACAGTCGGGACTCAACGGGAGCCATAGAGCACACCCACGGGAGTAAAAAAGTCAAAAGGAGGTAAGGAGTAAACACGGGAGTAAAAAAGTCAAAAGTCTTCAGAGAGGTGTGGGCCCCCTCTTCTGAAGACTAGAGGGGGCCCACACCTCTACGAGCGAGATACGGCCCCCAAAATCGGGTCGCACGAGACGGCGAGTCCCACGGCTCAGCCAAGACTATTGCATTTAAATATTTAGTCCACACGTAAAGGTATAGTTCCTTTGACATTTTTGCTTTGAATAGGAGGGTCTACAATTTTTGGAGGTACAAAACCCCTCATTCAGAACTCGGATAGAACAAATATATATATGTATTCTGCATGTATATAGTACAGTATAACTACTCTGTAAACAAATTACTAAAAGTAACTTTACCAACAGACGTAATGTTAGGGACTGTCAATTAGTATATTTAGGCCTAAGTCCCCTGACATTAAAACGCAATAAATTCTTTCATTTATGTTAATTGGTCGAAATAAAATGAAAATATGAGAATTTTAAGCCATTAGAAGCAATTTTAACTGCGGGAAGAATCGCCGGATATAAAAAACGAGGAAAAACATAACAAATCCAATGGGTTTGAAGGAAGAGAGAACGTCATCAAAAGTTGTCTGTTTACTTCACTCGTCATTTTACTTGACTCGAAATTCTAATTATACGCGTGTCGTTAAGCATGTTATTTCCAATGAAATTAATTATATACTCGAATACTCTACGACATTTTAATCGAAACAAAGAATAACTTACTTCATCTACCGTTACTCCGATCCGCTTAACTATCCTTCTATAACTGCGCATGTCCGGTAATGCTTAGTGTTGCCAATCTTACATTTCTTTTATCGTCTGTAACGGAATATATTTTTATTTCCTCCCCTCGCCGACATCCTTTAACTTGCTAATTAGCCACTATCCAGGCATTATTTTTTAATTTTTACTACTTCTCTTCATTTGTTCCGGCTTGTCCGAGTTTTCGTAACACACTCCCCCCCGCTTTTAATATCCAAGAAAGCTCGACCCCTGTTCAAACCTTTATCGCTTTATGAACGAAAGATACCAGAAGTAGAAACGAAGCTTACGAGAAATTTTTAATATATATTACAATATGTATAGAATTTAATGAAATAAAACGAATGTCCACTGTAGCTCAATCCCTTCCTCCACCCCTTCCACTGTGGGCGTCGTTTATGGACAACCCCTTACTGACTTTACCAAGTAACCAAGGGGCAAAGGAAGAAATCAACAAGTCAGATTAGATCTGACTCAAAATTTTTTTAAAACTCTTTCTCCTTTTTTTTTCACTCTTTCCGCCCTGTGGGCACTAAGAGGGCCTCTTCTAGCGGGCCCATTATGGGGCGGCCGGGTGGTAAGGGACGGGGCCCGACATATCCGAACGGATCACCCCCCGAAAAGTACCTGGGGATTCGATCCCGAGTTCCCCAGAACGGTAGGCTGCCACCTTGACCGCTCGGCCATCCGGCCTAACTAAGAGGGTCTTTTGAGCAAACTTATAGAGTTTTTCGGCCTCCCGAATTAGATGCCAAGTTCTCAAGAGTGTAGGCTGGCACCATAACAACTTTGCCGCTCGTCCATCCACTAAAATTTCCTTGCTAAATTAAAGAACCTCAATGGCACTCCCAAATCGAAACATCGCTCTTGACAATACTATTAACTGGCCACCATTGCTCCATTAGATTTTTTATGGGTTGGCTGAAGAGTCAAGTGTAAAGGAAGAAGGCGAATACACAAGATAAACTGCTCGACGCTATTACTCGCAAAAAGAAACGTCAAGATGAACTCGAGCAACGTGCGACATAATATCCAGATGGCACAACGCGCTGATTGGTCGGCTGAATGACGTCAACCTACTGGAAATTTGATCAATTAGTCTAAACTTTTTAAGAGTTTTGAGAACGGGCAGACGTTGTAATTATAGACATTTCATCTAAAACTCGAAAAAAGGCACTTATTTATAATTTCACTAGCTCTTGTATTGACATTAATGTTAACAATAACACATTTGATACATACGTGACACGATGCAATGAATTGCCGTAAGCAAAATAATTTTTGCTTGTTGGCATGTAAGTGTATTTTAGAAGGAATAAAATTATTGATATAAAAATTAATGAAATAATTGAATATTTTATAGGATATGACTTGTCTGAAAATCATCGATGAGTTGAATCCTTCTTCTGACTTTGACATCCGGACTGCGTCAATACCAATTTCGATTATGACTTCCCAATTTTGACTTCTTCCCGACTGTGTCTCATTATTACCTTTTAGTGAATTACCATTTTCCGAAATTGGACTACTCGAATTTTCACTCTCGAATTATGTCTTCCCCACGAATTTGGACTGTCCCGAATTATGTCTAACCTCGAATTTGACTCCTGAATCGTGTCTACACTCGAATTTGGACTCTTCCGGCTTGTGTCTATGCTCAAATTTGATTCCGAATTTGTGTCATCCCTGGAACTTGGATTCTCCGGAATTGTGTTTTTACTGGAATTTGAATTTTCTCAAATTGTGCCCATTGCTTGTGACGTCATCTAAATTCAATGAAAGTCCGATGAACGTGAGAAACTCGAAAAAAAGGAAGTTTTGATACACAAAACGGAAGAAATTTTTTTTTAAATTCTTCGTGAAGAACGAATGTTTCCAGATAAAATTTGCGTTAAACGAAACGCTTTACGAAACCGTAATAGGAAATTACATATTTGAATAAATGTCGTTAAGTATTGTTTGTCGCTTGCAGGATGGTGAAGTTTTATGAAGAAAATGTATTTGGAGAATTCAAAAACCAGAGACAGTTGATTCAATTAAAGTTTTACAAGAAGACGTTCTCTGCAATGCTTTGATCCTGATTCAGTTCTAGAATTTGTAAATTTTCGATGTAAGATACTAGTTTGTTGAATGATATAAGTGTAATTATAAGGAATTGTCTCTGTAATAAAGTCTGATTTGATTTGTCATCAAATTATTTTTATGTCACATAAAATTATTATCTTTTAAATTGTTGCAAACTGTTTTCAATCGCTTATTACGGTAATAAATCAAGATATAATACGACTAATTTTAAGTCCTCGAATTAACCGTTGATTTTTACATCCTATAAGAGAAACCTCTGAAGTGTGTGGCACGGCATCTGTCAATGTAAGCAAATCGTCCAGTTTTACATTCAATCATCAAATGGAAACGTTAGGCTTTGTTCGGTGCCGCCGTTAGAGCGGCATCGAACAAAGGGACCACGCCCTTAAGGAGTTTAGTTTTTGATTTTTTGAGCCTTTCGCGGTAATTTGCGATAGCGCTCCACAGAAAATGCATCGAACCACTATAGATTACCTGTATTACTTTTAGGCATTTATATCGCAGAAAATGGTAAAAATTCCTCTTGTATTCAACTAAGTCGGATGGAGAAAACGAGAACGTTTATTTAATCACGAAGGAATGGATACGCGTACAAATAATCCCGAAACAATGTTCCATAGAAACTATTGATTTTAGCAATAATATATCAAGGAATAATCTGTACTTTTTGAAGAACAAAGTACCATTTTTGGTTACTTTCGTAACATTTCTATATTAAAGACGAGGACGACCTTATGAATAATTTATGGATTTAGACTTAGCATCGAAGGACAATATAATCGGGCTATAAACGTGACGATTTATAGGACGATATTCAAATATTTCGTGTCTATGCCACATTGTTCGAATACCTTGCCGAATCTATTGTCNTTCTGTACAAGTAAATACTGTACAAGTACAGTACAGTATTTTCTGAGGAAATACTCGTACTTATTTTTTTTAACCCCATTCCCGATAACTCGGCATTTTCACAAACTCGGCCACCCTTCGGTCCACATTAGGTCGAGTTTTCGAGGTTCTACTGTACTAATAACTGTGTTGATCTCGGTTTCAAATGGGTTTCCTCCGAAATTCCATTTCAGAATTCTTTTGAAAAAAAAAATTGTTCCATCAAATTTCATTTATTCTGTCCATTTTTTCATCTGAAGAAGAACCATTGGTTCAAAAACGTTAGTGAATGACATACTGTCAAGTTACACACCGTTTTTTGTTTTGGGTTAGAAGTAAGTCTTATATTTTGTGGTGTGTTTTGATGTGTTGGTTTAAATGAATTATGCTTATTTATTAATTATTATGCTTATCTAAAGTAATTTTACATAATTACTATTTAAATGTCTACCATAATCACTTCCGCCAATGTCAATTCAGTCAAATATTTTTCTGCAGACTGGCAGTTGAGAAACACTGGTATACATACTGTATATACCATATAGTATATACTGTACAGCTATCAAGAGCTAAGGATAGAAGTTACCTTTAGAAATCTGTATTTACAGCATATAACAAGGGTGGCCAAACCTTGTTGTGACAAGAGCCATACATAAACAATGCCATTGAAAATAAACAAAGGCCATATCACATATTTACGGTATTTTAACTATATATTGATAGTTATCGCTGGTGTATAATAAACGTCACCGTTACTATACTCCTTCAATCGTTAAACAATCTTTTAATTCCTTTGATGTTACGAACGTACCCAAGTTTCATTTATGCTTTCAGTTGCTTATTTGAGGTTATGAGTTACACTTACAATTCATGTATATATTACACTGTAGTCAAAAAACTTACAAAAATATATGTGTAAGTAATATGTATCAAATTTATAAAAAGAAATTGTACAAGTAGGATGTGTGCTCCTATTGTGGACCATATAAGCCAAAATCCATCTAGCCCATTGAAGCAGGTTTAGGCAAGCCATCTTCACAGGAAGTATCATAAGACAATCCTATTCTCAATGACAAATAACAATAACCAAGGATAGAGAACCAGAGTTGGAGTCAATTTTAAAAAATTCCAACTCGGGAGTCGCATACTTTTCTGTCGACTCCCCATCACCAACAATAGGTCGTCTCTCACATAACAGGAAAAATTATCATGCAATGCCCCTTCTGGCAGTCAACCATGTAGCAAGGCATCGTCAAGTCTTCAGAAGATAACAAGGACTCAACATTTTGGGCGAATATTTTCTACAAAATGCCCATTATCGAGCTCGCTCTTCCTTTAAGGTTGCCACATCTCCCAGGCTCTCAACCAAGAAAAAAAGCCAATCGCCGACTGCCAGAAACAATCATGCGACTACCACAATCGAAATATTTTTTCATAATGTAAACCACAATCTAATTAAAAAATGTTTTTTCCATGACAAGTATAGAAGAAACTTTATTTTCACATACAAATATTACTTTTTGCATTACTTCATACTATAATAAAAAATATCAAAGTCCAAAACGGCTTTAAACGGTCACCTACCGGCACCACGCGAGAGCCACAAGCAGCCGGCGAGCCGCGATTTAGCCACCATTAGTATATACCAGGGGTGGGCAAGCAAGAGGTCAGTGGGAGCCGAAACGTAGGTTTTGCAAAATGCATGGGAGTCGCAGTTCTGTACCGCGATTTTATTATATAATATAAATATTATATAAAACAAATATTTAATTTGTTTAATAAACATATTTTCACAAAATTGTGGAAATAAAATTGTAAAAATAATAATAAAAAGCAGAAATTAACACTTTAAGCAAGAGCCACGCGTAACTCAAAAAGAGCCACATTTGCCCACGGTGGGTATATACGTATAAGCGCACACAAGCTTACAGAAATACTCTCCTCACAACAATTTCCTCCAAACTATGGTAAAAGCCAGACTTACGGCTCAATTCGAGCTCCGAACGAGACAGTCGGGACTCAACGGGAGCCATAGAGCACACCCACGGGAGTAAAAAAGTCAAAAGGAGGTAAGGAGTAAACACGGGAGTAAAAAAGTCAAAAGTCTTCAGAGAGGTGTGGGCCCCCTCTTCTGAAGACTAGAGGGGGCCCACACCTCTACGAGCGAGATACGGCCCCCAAAATCGGGTCGCACGAGACGGCGAGTCCCACGGCTCAGCCAAGACTATTGCATTTAAATATTTAGTCCACACGTAAAGGTATAGTTCCTTTGACATTTTTGCTTTGAATAGGAGGGTCTACAATTTTTGGAGGTACAAAACCCCTCATTCAGAACTCGGATAGAACAAATATATATATGTATTCTGCATGTATATAGTACAGTATAACTACTCTGTAAACAAATTACTAAAAGTAACTTTACCAACAGACGTAATGTTAGGGACTGTCAATTAGTATATTTAGGCCTAAGTCCCCGGACAATAAAACGCAATAAATTCTTTCATTTATCTTAATTGGTTGAAATAAAATGAAATTACGAGAATTTTAAGCCATTAGAATCAATTTTAACTGCGGGAAGAGTCGCCGGATGTAAAAAACGAGGAAAAACATAACAAATCCAATGGGTTTGAAGGAAGAGAGAACGTCATCAAAAGTCGTCTGTTTACTTCACTCGTCATTTCACTTGACTCGAAATTCTAATTATACGCGTGTCGTTAAGCATGTTATTTCCAACGAAATTAATTATATACTCGAATACTCTACGACATTTTAATCGAAACAAAGAATAACTTACTTCATCTACCGTTACTCCGATCCGCTTAACTATCCTTCTATAACTGCGCATGCCCGGTAATGCTTAGTGTTGCCAATCTTACATTTCTTTTATCGTCTGTAACGGAATATATTTTTATTTCCTCCCCTCGCCGACATCCTTTAACTTGCTAATTAGCCACTATCCAGGCATTATTTTTTAATTTTTACTACTTCTCTTCATTTGTTCCGGCTTGTCCGAGTTTTCGTAACACACTCCCCCCCGCTTTTAATATCCAAGAAAGCTCGACCCCTGTTCAAACCTTTATCGCTTTATGAACGAAAGATACCAGAAGTAGAAACGAAGCTTACGAGAAATTTTTAATATATATTACAATATGTATAGAATTTAATGAAATAAAACGAATGTCCACTGTAGCTCAATCCCTTCCTCCACCCCTTCCACTGTGGGCGTCGTTTATGGACAACCCCTTACTGACTTTACCAAGTAACCAAGGGGCAAAGGAAGAAATCAACAAGTCAGATTAGATCTGACTCAAAATTTTTTTAAAACTCTTTCTCCTTTTTTTTTCACTCTTTCCGCCCTGTGGGCACTAAGAGGGCCTCTTCTAGCGGGCCCATTATGGGGCGGCCGGGTGGTAAGGGACGGGGCCCGACATATCCGAACGGATCACCCCCCGAAAAGTACCTGGGGATTCGATCCCGAGTTCCCCAGAACGGTAGGCTGCCACCTTGACCGCTCGGCCATCCGGCCTAACTAAGAGGGTCTTTTGAGCAAACTTATAGAGTTTTTCGGCCTCCCGAATTAGATGCCAAGTTCTCAAGAGTGTAGGCTGGCACCATAACAACTTTGCCGCTCGTCCATCCACTAAAATTTCCTTGCTAAATTAAAGAACCTCAATGGCACTCCCAAATCGAAACATCGCTCTTGACAATACTATTAACTGGCCACCATTGCTCCATTAGATTTTTTATGGGTTGGCTGAAGAGTCAAGTGTAAAGGAAGAAGGCGAATACACAAGATAAACTGCTCGACGCTATTACTCGCAAAAAGAAACGTCAAGATGAACTCGAGCAACGTGCGACATAATATCCAGATGGCACAACGCGCTGATTGGTCGGCTGAATGACGTCAACCTACTGGAAATTTGATCAATTAGTCTAAACTTTTTAAGAGTTTTGAGAACGGGCAGACGTTGTAATTATAGACATTTCATCTAAAACTCGAAAAAAGGCACTTATTTATAATTTCACTAGCTCTTGTATTGACATTAATGTTAACAATAACACATTTGATACATACGTGACACGATGCAATGAATTGCCGTAAGCAAAATAATTTTTGCTTGTTGGCATGTAAGTGTATTTTAGAAGGAATAAAATTATTGATATAAAAATTAATGAAATAATTGAATATTTTATAGGATATGACTTGTCTGAAAATCATCGATGAGTTGAATCCTTCTTCTGACTTTGACATCCGGACTGCGTCAATACCAATTTCGATTATGACTTCCCAATTTTGACTTCTTCCCGACTGTGTCTCATTATTACCTTTTAGTGAATTACCATTTTCCGAAATTGGACTACTCGAATTTTCACTCT
Source organism: Centruroides sculpturatus (assembly GCF_000671375.1). NCBI lineage: Eukaryota > Metazoa > Arthropoda > Arachnida > Scorpiones > Buthidae > Centruroides > Centruroides sculpturatus. The sequence continues at coordinate 138,598 of NW_019385616.1, read as the reverse complement.
CGAATTATGTCTTCCCCACGAATTTGGACTGTCCCGAATTATGTCTAACCTCGAATTTTGACTCCTGAATCGTGTCTACACTCGAATTTGGACTCTTCCGGCTTGTGTCTATGCTCAAATTTGATTCCGAATTTGTGTCATCCCTGGAACTTGGATTCTCCGGAATTGTGTTTTTACTGGAATTTGAATTTTCTCAAATTGTGCCCATTGCTTGTGACGTCATCTAAATTCAATGAAAGTCCGATGAACGTGAGAAACTCGAAAAAAAGGAAGTTTTGATACACAAAACGGAAGAAATTTTTTTTTAAATTCTTCGTGAAGAACGAATGTTTCCAGATAAAATTTGCGTTAAACGAAACGCTTTACGAAACCGTAATAGGAAATTACATATTTGAATAAATGTCGTTAAGTATTGTTTGTCGCTTGCAGGATGGTGAAGTTTTATGAAGAAAATGTATTTGGAGAAAGTATAACTACTCTGTAAACAAATTACTAAAAGTAACTTTACCAACAGACGTAATGTTAGGGACTGTCAATTAGTATATTTAGGCCTAAGTCCCCGGACAATAAAACGCAATAAATTCTTTCATTTATCTTAATTGGTTGAAATAAAATGAAATTACGAGAATTTTAAGCCATTAGAATCAATTTTAACTGCGGGAAGAGTCGCCGGATGTAAAAAACGAGGAAAAACATAACAAATCCAATGGGTTTGAAGGAAGAGAGAACGTCATCAAAAGTCGTCTGTTTACTTCACTCGTCATTTCACTTNTTAAGGAGTTTAGTTTTTGATTTTTTGAGCCTTTCGCGGTAATTTGCGATAGCGCTCCACAGAAAATGCATCGAACCACTATAGATTACCTGTATTACTTTTAGGCATTTATATCGCAGAAAATGGTAAAAATTCCTCTTGTATTCAACTAAGTCGGATGGAGAAAACGAGAACGTTTATTTAATCACGAAGGAATGGATACGCGTACAAATAATCCCGAAACAATGTTCCATAGAAACTATTGATTTTAGCAATAATATATCAAGGAATAATCTGTACTTTTTGAAGAACAAAGTACCATTTTTGGTTACTTTCGTAACATTTCTATATTAAAGACGAGGACGACCTTATGAATAATTTATGGATTTAGACTTAGCATCGAAGGACAATATAATCGGGATATAAACGTGACGATTTATAGGACGATATTCAAATATTTCGTGTCTATGCCACATTGTTCGAATACCTTGCCGAATCTATTGTCCATACAACACAAATATGCGAAAAATTAAGAGTTTGACGACGTAGTTAAGGATTTGGCTCTGGCTCCGTTAATGAAAAATAGGAGTAAATGAACACGTTTCCCAAACAGAATAACAGGGCTAACGAGAAGTGTATCTTAGACAATGCGATTATTGCTTTAAAATGAGTGCACCCGTTTGGTTTGAGTCTCCGCTCGCAATAACAAAATTAACGTATTGTTATAGTTATAAATTCAAACACTTCTGGCGAGAAAGATTTGCCACGACTTCACAAACGTTCAGCCGATTTTGTATTAAATTAAGCATATAAAACTTGGAGAGAACTAACGGAATTTTAGCACCATTTTCCTGGTAACATTAATCGCCAAAGCAAGACGATTATTGTGCTAAGATTTAATCAGGCTGGCCACGGAAGAAGCTGAACGATTAGGAACTGATATAAATAACTATCTTTAAGAAATTCGTATAAATTTTTGACTCTTCTCGAATTCGAACCCGGATTCCTCAGAGCGGGAGATATTCATCTCTGCCATTTTGGACATTCAGCCAGCCACGTTTTTCGGAATTATATAGAAATCAGTACAGAAATCTGCAAATAATATGTCTCAGAGTTTAAAACAGATGCATAATCGTGAGAAAATTCAGGATTCATATTTTCTATACCGATAATAGGATAGCCGAGGCAGTTTTTTAAAATTATTTCCTATCCTACGAGCGGCAAGTGACTTTTTTTTCGCCCGTCACGTGTTCAATTATTGATAGTTCAAAAGTAGATGGGCGGAATGATAATAATAAACGAGATTTAACTAACCAAAGATTTAACCAATGACATACTCCGTTTCATATGAAACGGAGTATGTCATTGGTTAAATCTTTAGCCGCTGTCAGTTACTGGTTAGAAGCATCCGTTATTAAACGTGACGTGATTAATTAATTAATTAAAGTTGATTTTATCTATTTAATTTTGTTTTATTATCTTCCGAATTTAAATATTATTTTAGAAGAAAAAAATAAAAATAAAAATAAGGGAGGCGAAGCGAATAAGTTTGGACGAAAGGTGGCACTGTTAACTGGCGCAGCAAACGAAGGAGTAATGTGCACGTGTGTGTGATTTGTTATAAAAATAATCTGTACAAGTTATCTGATGAATATAAATTTGACGAGAGATATGAGTTGCTATCTGTTAAATTCGGCAAAATGGAGTGTGATTTACTGTGTGAGAAGGCAATCCAATCGATTACTCGTAAAGCAAATAAGCGATTTGAGTCTATTTAAACTGCAAGATCGACCAGGAAAGTTCTTTCATTATGGTTAGGAATTCCTTCTATTCATTTGATTAATCGGGTTTTAACTATTGTTTACAGCATAAACGAAGATGTCTTACTAAAACCATACAGAGGATGTAATAATATATAAGCCATAGCTGTATCATATATTGTTTATTTTCGTGGTATAACACGTGATATATGTTGGTGGTATGTTGTCAGGGGCGCCCGTACATTGGAGCACGTGTCCCACTTTGTTGTCGGGTTGTGATTGTTCGGTCGAGCACTGAGGTACCACTTTGATATAAGTGGTGGCATTGAGGGATTAATTAACTGTGTTAATCAAGGGATATCTGTATATATATACAGATATCCTTATATAGAGTGTATATTTTATGTAATGTATGTATGTATTATACCCTTTTTTATAGTCTACATGTGCCGCTGATTGTGGCTCTGGATGAAGTGTTTGGGACCTTATTGGCGCTATAAGCTATGCCCTGGGAGTAAAAAAGTCAAAGGAAATGATGGTCTGTGTGTTAATCTTTGTGATATATCTTCTGCTTATCCAAAATTTTGAAAACCTTCAAAACTAGAGTAAAATTTAAGAGTGAAAAAATGCAGAATTTTTTCTCTAAACTGCTAAAAATCAACCATTTTCCACTTTACTAGATGGCCACAAGCTCATAAAATATGAGAAAGGCTGTTGCACTGACTACTGGGGTTTGATTGGAATCATGCTTTGCATTCTATTAAGACTATTTTGTGTTTTCAGACTGATTTTAGGGCTATGTCTCTCAAAGGGTTGCATATAGACCATCAGTTCCTTTAATGGTTTTTGTAAATATTATGATAGGCTGACCATAATACTGTGCTTGCACACAATCCATGACTCACTTTAATCTAGATTGTAACTGTCGCCAGTTGAACATTGAGCTGTTTGCATGGACAATCCGCTTGAGAAGAACCCAGCTATTACAGGTGATGGTAAAACTGACGTAACTACTCGATAAGTCATGAACACCAACCAACAAAATGGAAGTTTTTATTAGAAATAAATACTTTTTTCTTGCCATATATCTAATAATAGCAGATCTCATCATCTCTCCAAATATCTTTTTTATTTCTCTGTTGATAGCCCAATATTTATTCCACAGCCATCTTGTTTTTTCTCATGCAGTTGGGATTGTGGAGACTCTCTTATGACTGGATCTATTTTCAAAAACTTTCTTGAGGTCAATTGTGATTGAACCTCATTTCAGTCGAGAGAAGTTGTGCACCATGGCACAGTCGCCGACCTTGATCACAATCTAGATTGAAATGTTCAGTGCAAATGGGGTATAATATTTACAATCTAACCACAGACACATTTTGTAATCAGTGAAAATGGGGTGTAAAATTGGTTGAATTTCAGTTATTTTTTAAAATTTATGATCTATAAATTGGTGATATTATATTGACATGTTAATAAAATTGCTCTATTCAAAGACTGTATCTATAATCAAATATTAAAAACAAAGAAAACTGGGAACAGTCCCTGGTCACCCTACCTATGGGTATGGTGTACAGCTCTGATGAGACCCCAACTGCCTCATTTAAAGCTGCAATTTTACCACTTAGGTATTTCATTCATTTGCTACTGGAAGTATGTATTTCTTAATCATAATCATTTAAAACATTTTTAAATGATGGATTTCTATTTATCCAAGTTAGTTCTGGACCTGCTAACTCTGAATAAAGGAGTTTCTGCTATATTATACTTTTTAATATTGTGTAATTTTATTGCAATTTTTTTATAATTTTGAACCATTTTATAGTATGCTTTAGCTTTTTATTTAATTAATGGCTGAATGCGATTAACTGGGCCATAGCTACTGGGGACACAGAATTGAATTCAGGTGAGAAACCTCAGGAACTTTTTTGTGGTGGTTTGTTCTGAATATGTCAGGCATCGTCCCTTGCTATATGTTCACATCATTATGGGCCTAGTCGAAACCACAATGAACATGAGGAAAAGGCCTTAGTATTCACTAGGTGGGAGAACTGGGGATTTTTCCTTGGGCCCAGAGAAAACTTACAGGGATAAGAATCACTATTGACCTTTAAAATTAGTTATTTTTATTAATAAAGAAACATTCTGCATATTTCATTTGCTCAAAAACAAAAAGGACTGTTCCGGGGTTCCATACAAGCTGTCGACGGTCCTAGTGCCCAAAGGGTAGAGATGTGCACAAAAATTGTATCGCATGCCACATTTGATATTAGGTACCAAAAACAGCAAATAAGCTGCATAAAACTGCCGTGAATTTGTAAATAATAGAAAAAAAACAAAACTTTTATACTTTATCCATAAACAGAACATGCTTGTTTAATGAATTAATTAAACCCAAATAAAACATCTTTTAACATAACTTGCAAAATGCAAAAGACAAGTTCACTACTAAATCTATCATGAACAAAAGGAAGCATTAACAACAAATGTGAACAAAAAGTGAAATTGTGTGTAGTAATAATATCTGCTGGCCTTGATCACTCCATAATGCTTTTACATCACACCAAAAGGATGATGCAATCATTCGTAATGTTGCAGGTGATGTAAAACAATTTTACAACTAACCAATGCAACTTTTACCAACAAAAGGGTGAGGCAATCACTTGTAATGTTGCAAGTGGCATAAAACACAATTTTACTGATAGATGATGCAACTTTGTCAAATTATTGTGTAGTTGTGTCAGATTTTCAGAAAATGTTAGTGATGCAACTTTTTGTGAATTTCTGTATTTGTAATTCAGAGATGACCAAAAAATTTCATCTATTTTTTGTTTTAAACATTAAAATTAGCTTTTCTTAAAATGATGATATTAATTAACTTAAAAATTATGATTATATCATTTTTATTAAATAAATCTTTGGCTCAAATATACTTGGTCTTGTAAAAAACAAATGCAAAATGTGTACGTGCTTTGCAATTTTTTATTGGTTTCTATCTTTACTTTATAATAATAATAATAATAAAAAGAGTAAGTTGTAAAGTTATTATATATGAAGCTTGTAGGTGATAATTTAAAGTTTTCACTAGCAGATTTGATTCTTGTTTGGTAAAGCATAGCAGCAGGCTAATCACATCAAGATTATCAAGAAATTCACGAGAGTTTATTACTACAAAGTAAGAAGAAACTTGCCAAATGCATCATGCAAATTATTATATTATCTATATCTGTTGCTGGCTGTACCCACCCGTGCACCAGTTTGTGTCCCGAGTGTGTGGTGCCATTATCTAGTGCTGTGTCTTGAGTTTTAGTTGACTAATTTCACAAAAATTGAATGCTGTTCTCTTTCTTTTGTCAAATTTGGACAAAAAGAGTGTCAAAAACCTTCAAATTTTGAGGAAAAATTACTCAATCAAATTAAAAAATTAAAATACATTTTAATAAATAGGCTAAGTATTATGAGAAAATAGAAACTTTTATTTAGAATGTATGCTTGATGCACTACTTTTATTTTAATAGTTGTTCAGTTTTTTTAACTCTGTCTGTCCTGTGGGCACTAACTTGCTAAAAGAAAGATCCTTTTACAAGTCCATTATGGATGACAAGGGAAAGTGCCTGACAAATCCAGATGAAACAATCCCCAATAAATTCCCAGTGTTTTTTCCGCCCATCTGGATTTGTTCTCCAGGTCTCACAAAGTGGTAAGCCCCTATATAGTAGGTCATTCTAGCAATAACCAAAAAACAAATTATAATAGTTTATAGAAAATGGGGAAAACACATCAAAATACTACAGAATTAAAAAAAAAAATAAGGAATATTTGGATTTTTCTGTATANAATGAACAATTATTTTAAAGGATTGTCTAATTGAGATATGCTTATTTTTATATATATATATTTAAACTAATATAAAATTTTAAGAATGTAACAAGATTCGAATCTAAATTTTTGTTTAGATTTCGTTTAAAAATTGATATCTAAACATGATTTAAATTTGGAAAGTAATTGTTCATTTGTCTTATATTTTTTCCTCTCCTGAATTATACTAAAGATAAATATCTCTAAAGAACAAACAGTCGGTGAAGTGTATTATTTAATAGCGTTATTGCTATCTGATCACTCCTGAATTATTAATAAGAAGCATTATTCGATGTCCAAATTATCCGTTGAAAATCAACCTGGTTTGACAGTTGTAGCAGTAGTTTCGTTATTAGATCTACCTTCTGGTGATATTGTAATTGATGATGTCAGAGCTCCGATTATTTTATCAGTCTCCTTGCGTACTGAAAATATATAAAAATGATAATCAAATTTTATAAAAAAATAATCTGATAACATTTCTTATAAAATCACTAATAGATAAAATGTTTTGCTTAGCGATAACTACTATTTCTTTATTTGAAGATATGTAAATGCTTTCGTTACTCAACAATTCCTGTTTGTGATTGTATCTTTTAATGAATTAAATTTAGAATCTTCTAAACTATGTCAATTTAAAGAATAGATTGCATTTAATAAAACACGGATTTCTCTGCTAGGATTTATTTAATTTGAATGAGCTCTGGAATATAAGTATTTATAACTGTAAAGAATGAGATAATTTTATAATAATGCCAAAAATATTTATTATTTATGTTAAGATAGCATTGGATTCTCGGTTCAAGTTATTAGCAATATATATTAATGTTTAGGGTCAGTATTAATATTTATAGATTTATTTTTGTAGCAATAAATTTAGTGATTTAAGTATAAATGAGATGTGCAGGATAATGATAGAAAGCCAATAAATTGATCAAAATGGAAAAAACTTGGTGATGACAGGATTTTCCAGCAACTATAGAACTATGGAATATTATTATTAAGTTCTATTGACGGTGTGAGTATATTAAACCAATTAAAGGAGCACTTATACCAGATCACAGATGAATTGCAGTCCATTGCTCCTGTAAATATCACTTTAGATAATGATATTTTGGCATGCAAAATATCATTATCTAGCTGGCAACCTAATATAAGAGGTATGTGATATATATAAATGGTCTCCTCTGGTTAAACAGCATATAATTGCATCTTTGAAAAATGACTAGGTCAATCAGCAGACCGACTACAAGAAATAAGAAGCCGGTGGTCTGCAGACTGCCGCTGTTTTCTTTTGTGGACTACTATTGTTCATACACCATATTTTATAAACCAAAGAGTAATTAATCTTAACAAATTTGATACTTTCTTATTTCATGTAGAGCTAATCGATATAAAAACTGCATTCGAATAATCTCCATTCTGTCGATGTATAACCTATACTCTGTTGAGAGCATCGAGTAAGAAATTCTTCTCGTGACAACTGAAAAACTAACTTTTATTGTTGAAAATTGAAAGCCCAATATGCAACCTTTATATAGATAATTAATGTTTTTAGTATTTGTAGATAGTCACTACAGTTGAGATGTGCACAGTGTGACAACTGCTGCATCTGGTTGAAGAGTCTAAAACTGCCCCCGTGGATCTTTAGGAGTCCTTGCATCTGACTGACCCAACACAATGAGCCTTTCAGGTCTCGGTGCCAGGTGACTTCCTCACACGATCTCAATAGAACAAATATTTAATTCTTATACTTAATTCCATTTTTATTTTGTATTTGTTAAAATTGTCAATTAAAAATTATAAATTCCAGGCAATTGTCAATTTTAATTGAGTGGAGAAGATTAAGAATAATTAAAAGTTGTTTGCAACAATTTCATGTTGTTATCTGCAATTCAGTTGCTGCATTGAAAGTGTCTGAATTGCAAATAATAATAACTTTTAACTGTAGTTTAAAGAATCTTTAAAATATAGCTTGGTTAACTGACTTTTTGCCATCTTGCATCACTAATTATCTACAAAATTAAACTTTTATATATATTTTAAAAGTAACAATAGAAAATTTATTATTTTAGGTGGAAGGGGTTTGTTATTTCGTCAAATGAGAATAACATCGAACGACATAAGAATATGCTCTCAAGTCTTTCAATACCAGATATCTCGAACTTTAGAAAACAAACCAAAACATAAATTAGAAAAGGAAGAAGAACTGGCCGAGAATGCAAATGAAGAAAAGGAAGAGAAGAAAATGTCGTTAGTTCAGCGTTATAAAACAATGTTAAAGGAATATTGGTATGTTCTAATACCTGTTCATGTGGCAACGTCATTGGTTTGGTTCGGTAGTTTCTATTACGTAGCGAAAAGGTAAGAAAAGAGTATTTATAAATTATTATATATTAGTTTTATTTAATGACCGACAGTTAATAGTATAACAAATTGTTTATGAAATGTTCATAAATAATAATGTCAGTTGAAAATAGAAATAATCCCATTTAGAAATATAAGGTGCGTTGCCTAGTAGAGCAGCCTTACAGTTGGATAAGCAAGCTGATGACAGTCTAACTCAGTTGAAACAGACTGTTATTGGTTTGTTTATCCAACTGTATTAAAGCCAATTTACCTGGCATTCCCATATTAAAGTTCCATTTGTTTCTAAACTGCCTTCTGTTTCTAAATTTGTTCCTTCTGCCGACAAAGAGAAAGTGACAATTTGTCATTCCCCTTGAAATTATAAAATAGCAGAATGAGAAAAGAGGTTACACAATATTGTAATACCATTCTTTAAAACTTTCTAAAAGGCTATTATGGCATAGGGGGTTTATCAAAAATTCATCGTACTGCGCTGATGCATTCCCTGAGCAGCTTTTTATGCTTTGCCATACTCTGTTGAAAATTCCTACACTGTTTTGACTTGGTCTTAGTCATTTTGGATATGCTTTCTCAGAACATTGACATTAGGTACAGGAGTTGATCCAAAATGGCTTTGAAACACTCCAGGAATTTTCAACAGAGTAGAGCAAAGCATAGAATTCAGGCTCGGGATGGATCGAAGCAGGATGAGGTCACTTCGAGCAATTTTTGTAAATCTGTGTTATTAAATGCCTTGCACGTATCATTAGCAATAAACCTTATAACTCCCTAATGAAGGATTATCAGACCCATGTTCATATGAACTTTTTGTAATGTTTTGGTGTCAGGAACACCCCTACATTTATTGACACCAATATAGATACATCCTGTATTTAAGATAGTTTAGAAAATTCTAAACATTTATTTGAATTCTTTTCATCATTACTGTCACGAATGTTACTTTTGTTTTCTACTTATTCTTATACAACATTACATTCTATGAGAATCAGAAAAAATAATCTCTTGAATTTAAGTTTGACAACCTTTTATTGAGCATGTGTTTAGAATTAATAAAAATACAATACCTACAAATAACTATGAGTGAAAGGCATTCATTACAAGACAATAATCACACTTTTCTAAAGTTTAGTGATCTTGAATTCTAAATGTAGTGAATATTTAATAAATACAACTAACGTGATTTCAAATACCAAAATACAAACAGTTAGATTTCTTATTGTTAGGTACTTGAAATAATTATTGGGTTAGTTGTATTTATTATAAATATCTATGGATATCCGTGGGTGCTAAGTTGGTCCCAGTTTATGCCTCAAGTTTATATCTAAAATGAATCTGAAAGCAAAGATTGGATGGCCTCCTGCCAAATTGCTTAATAACTATTTAGCCTTTACTGCGATAAAGAATCCGGCTGTTCGTTTGGTATTTAGAAATACACTTCTGTTATAACTCTCACTTTGCCTAGATTCCATTTATGAAAATTCAAATAAATTTGGTTTGTTTTTGAAATTAGTCTGTACATGATTGGAATTCGACAGTGCATTCTTGCTATTTCACTCTGCATAATTCTAGTAATAACTATGTACAAAGTTTAGTAACAAATCAAACAACAATTTATTCAATGAAAATCAATAAGAATCAACCCGACAAAACTCATATCAACCTATTTGCTAACTTAAATCTATTCCCCTTTGGAACTCGACAAAAAAATTCAAAGATTTAACTTATGTACAACAATTCTTATGAACTAAGGTCCTAATCGTCACCTCAGTATACTAGGAACCTTTTTCCTCGACTCTCAAGACTTTCTAATCTTCGATCCACAAATCGAATAACTTCAAATCGCCTTGGAACAACTATCACTATCAGATACCTCTTGTCGTTTGCTGCTACAAAGCTCACCACGCTCGTTGCTAACAGAAGCTCACCTCGGTCATTTTCACTTGAGGTTCGGACTTCATACTGTGAGGTGACGTCACAATTCTGAGTGAGATCACTCCCCTCATTTACATACTTATTGCTAACAGTCGACTTTTCCTTTCTGCCTGGCAGCCTATTTCCTGACAATACTCGCTAACCTTTTACATTATTTTTTTTTTACAATTTTTTAGGATGTTTTATTCTTTAAGGCTTAGTAAGTTCCTAAGTTGTGCTTGTGGGGTATTTCCCCCTCTTTCTCGGTGCGGACTTACTTTTTTCCGCTCGGGAGCGCAAGTGTGCGTGAGTTTTTTTTTATGGTGCTTTTTCTCGTCGGTGAGTTGGTTCTTGTTCTTTTATTTTTAAGTTTCTAAGGTGATTAGTGAGGAAACCTTCATCCTAACAAAACATAAGCCCCAAACAAAAATAGAATAAAAGCAAAATAAAAAATAACTAAAAATAATGCTTGGACTTGGTTCCTTACAATTGTCAAAATGTTAAGATTCAATTATTNAAGGTGATTAGTGAGGAAACCTTCATCCTAACAAAACATAAGCCCCAAACAAAAATAGAATAAAAGCAAAATAAAAAATAACTAAAAATAATGCTCGGACTTGGTTCCTTACAATTGTCAAAATGTTAAGATTCAATTATTTTGAATAATTTATTGTTATAACCACTTGAAATACAGGGTGATTCATTAAGAGTTACAGGATTTCAATTTGGTGCAGTTTTTGTTGGGGGCACTGCAGCACCACAAGCCAATAGAACACTATTGTATACATAATAGTGTTCTATTGGCTTGGGAAATTTAAGACGAATCTATACATGGTTCAACGATGCATGCATATTGTGAAAATGGGGCAGGAAATGCACTCATAATGAATGATAAATGATACCGTTATGTGGTTCTAGCAGGATGATGTGACATGTTACACGGCTCATAAAACTTTTCAGTTGCTGTGTGGGAAATTTCCAGGTTGCATTATCATCTAACTGGCCTGCCAGATCTTGCGACTTGACGTCTTTGGGATTTTGGAGAATTTGTATGCCAACAACTCAGAAACTATACAGCTCCTGAAGACAAATGCAATAAGTCATAGGCAAAGTAGAGCTTCAGTATTCTATAGTGTTGTGAAAAATGTCACCAAAAAATTGACAGTTTGCAAGAAAAGTAGAGGCAGCCATTTGTATATTATTGTCTTCTGCTCCTATTAGATCAGTGTAATCCTGAGGGATACAAATATACCTCAGGATTACATTGGTCTAATGGAAACTGAATTTTGAGATAAAAAGAAGTTTTTATTAACAAAATAAATCCTGTAACTTTTATTGAATAATCTTTATTTCAGTAAACGTGGCGAATTTAAAAGTCACATCTGTATCTTACGTAAAATGTTTATATAATAATTGTTTTTGTTACAGTGGTTTCGACATAGTGCCATATTTGGAAGCAGTTGGATTCAGCGAACAGTTTCTAGAGCCTCTAAAAAATTCCAGTCTAGGTTATTTAGCCGTCGCATCAGCCATATACAAACTAGCGACACCAGCAAGATACATGGTGACCATCGGAGGGACGACCTTTGCAGTAAAGTATCTCACCAAAAGGAATTACATAAAACCCATGAAAGACATTAAGACTATGATACAGCAGAGAAGAAAGGGAAGTTGAATCGAAAGAATATTTTCTAAGAATGGAAGAAATGCTTTAATTTATGAAAGTCATTTAATGTTCTATAGCAGAATCATGGAATTTTTAAAAGTACATAAAATTCTTTTAGAGGAATTATATTTTCACACGTAGAAACACAGCGTAATGAATAGTCAATTTTGTATTTTGTTAGTATTCTTTTTTAAATTTGCACTTGCCCTTTTTTTTTAAGCCAGATAAGATGTATGTAGGATGGTGACAGTGAAAATTTGGAGTAATGACGACACACAGGAAATTATTTTTGATTTTATAATCTAAGTGAAGAATACAGAATTTTATAATTAGTCTTGATAATATTAATCCAAAACTATTTATTTCAAATTAGTAAAATGATCAGTCTATTTTTTGTATATGATAAAGTAAATTGTTGATAATGCAAAGATAGAGTAGAAATAAAGGAATATCTCTAAATTGATTTCAGTTTAAAGTTTGTTTATTTTTGTGAACAGTAAGACTGCCTTTTTCATAACCATTATAGATTTGGCCACAGTGAGGGCAGGCATGTGGTGAAGTTCAGGATCAACAAATACAAGAGAGAGAGACTATCTGTGAAAAATTCCTGGGTTTTTTGACTGTCTGGATTTGATCCTCTGATCTCCCAGAGCAATAATTTAACTATCTCAGTCACATAGTTCATAATAGTTTAATCATAAACTTTTGAATGCAAAATATTTATTCATATATTATTATTATCTCTTTTACTTTTGTATTGTAATCATATATTAGTAAACTGTATCATATTTAACTACTTTAGTGTCTACAGTTATGAAGTTAAAGTAATTTGTCTGAAATTTTTCAAATTTCAGTCCTACACATTCCACTCATGTCTCTCTGTCCATCCTCTTAATCTTGAGAACAAAGTTAGATAGATGAAAATCAAAATCAGATATGAAAAGCTAAGGACTATGGGCCCTGATTTATTTATGTATGAACTTCCAGTCAGGACTAAAGTTAATAACTTCAATTAAAAATTACTTTCAAAAATCATATTGATCCCTGGCTATCTGACATGGAATTTTATGGTGATTTTATAAGCCCGTCTTTAATAAAACAGCATTGTGGATGATTTTTAATGCTAATTTTCAATCTTGCATTGATTATGGACTGCCAATTTGGTCAATGGCTGCACCTTCCCTTTTTACGTTTAACAAAATGTGTAATCTGATTTTCACTGTTGACTTTAATATTGCTAGAATTTGCCGGGGCTTCCCATCTTTCTTTGAGAGAATTAAATATTTTGATTGGTTAATATGTTACAAATATTTTAATGGTCTTATTTATCAAGATTGGCTTTCACTCCAAATTCCATCAAGAAAACTTTACTCCTTTATTTACGTTTTTACTCCTTTTTATCATCTAAATCTATCTCAACAATCTTTCTTCTACTGTATATTGCAAAATCTTAATAATTTTGATGAATTTTTACATCTTGACCTCCCTGATTTTAAATTGAAATGTAAAAAAGCTCTGTATCTTTTTTAAGATTTGTTACCTGTTTTTTTTTATTTTATTTATTTTTCTTGTTTTGTTTGTTTTTATGATGTACGTTTTTGTAGGGGGCAGAAATCAAATGTCTATCCAGACTTTTCATGTAAATTTAATGAAATAAATAAATAAAATAAATTTTCTCCACAACAGAGCTAGACCGATGATTAGTATGACACTGTTGTTATCAGGAAAAATATGGTATACAAGAGCAAGAAACTACTACATATATTTTAAACTGAATAAATTAAAAATATGATTAAAATTGCAGCCCAGCATTGTAATGATGTCACAATAATTTTATTCTATATATTTTCTATCTCAAATAATTCATTTTATAAGAGCTTTCATCATAGAAGCAAGTAACAATAGGCCACTTTTTGTAATATATATCAATATTAGATTTTCAGAATTTGGATTTGCTTTTCTATGTATAATTTAATATCATTTTTTGACTGTGGAACCTTGTTATAATTAATTTTTATGATTTTATTTCAGGTAACACAAATATTTATCAATTTATTATTAATATAGATTTTTTTTAAACAGGTTTGCATGTTGACATTTTATCCAGAATTTGAAGCAGTTACAAATCCTCATCCTGAGATAATTATTGCATTAGATGCATCAAATTCTATGCAAGGGAAATTATTTGCAGATGCTTTGAAGACAGCTGTTCTATGTCTCAAAAATCTTCCACACAATTGTTATTTTAATATAGTAGTTTTTGGATCAGGTAATAATGAAAATGATTGTTATAATTCTACATATATTTTATTAAATATCATTATCTTATGCACTTTATTTTGTTCTTATTAGTACAGGTATGTGCCACTTAACATTCTGAAAAAGATGTTATTGAGCAAATTTTATAGAGAAACCTTATATAGTTTAGTCTATTACTCATAAAGGCCATATGTAATACAATTGTGACAATGTGACAATGATTAGATATGTTTAGATACATAAATACTTAACATAAAGATACAATCTGTTACTAATTTTTCAGCTCCATTATAATCTTATGGAACATTTGTTCCTAAAGTAAGTAGTGCATACCTGTATTTAACTACTTTTTTATAGTTAAAATTTAATTGTATAGTTTTAATTATTTTTGAATAAATTTTCAGACTATTTAATGTTAATTCTTTAAGTACAGACATATTGTATATTAATGATTATTTTAATAAAGAGATATATTACATAATCTATAAATTTTTCATCAAGTCTTATCCCAGTCATGACAATAATACTTTAAAAACATTTGACCCATTAACAATGAATATTTTTTTTGTCACAACTACTGTTTTTCTGTTTATTATAAAGATGCAATTATAATGCATTCTTGTTTAGTTTCAATATGTGCATTTTGTAGGCATTGTGTTGTTTTTATTATTATTTTTTTACTTTGCATTTCCAAAAATTTTAAAACTTCAAAAAAAAAAAAAAAGTTGATCTGCTTTTAAAGTTTACAAATTGTATTGAAGTTTTTGTTAAATGTTTAGTTGAAATTCATGCAATATTTTTTTTTTTTGCTTTTTTTGAATATTTTCTTTTCTGTAGGACTGTTCTAAATATGTTAATAATAGTAATAATATTTCACTAATCTCTAATATGGAAAAATCCACAGTGTACAATGGAAATCATTTTGTATCATCTACTATCGGGAAATTTCAAAAATTTAATCCAGATTAAGTCATTTGAATTTTTCTTGAACAGTTGTAATTGTGTCCATATTTTACCATTCCAGATGATCTCATTACAAAAGTACCGTAAAGTGTCGTTTATCTGAATCAATCGGGGACTGGGGTTGTTCGGATAACTTATTTTTCGGATAACCGATTATGTACGAAAAAATATATTAACCTATCCCATCCTGAAATTTTTCTCCATTGCGTGTCACTTTGCATTGAATTTTTGTCGATGTTAAGCCTAATGTAAACTTTTTAAAATAATAATCGTGGCTATTGTATCATTAAAAATTATTTCTTTATTTTGTACAAACAAAATAAATATATTGAAAAATATAAAAACAATAAAAAATTATACTTCAGAAGTTAATTTAGTATGAAAAACGTAAAATATTTGAGTAGCCCAAGACATAGCCAAAGATTGCAGTGCCACAACACTAGTGGAAATTTAAATTTGCCAACTGGAATTTTTTCGGATAACCGACTTTCGGATAAATGACGCTCCACTGTAAATAAACTCTTAATGTTGAAAAAAGTCATTCATACAAATAAATTGCAAGAATTTAAAAGATTTAAATGAAAAACAAAATCTCTACTGTTTTTAAATCATAATTTATTTATCAAAGAAATTAGCCCACTAGTGATCTAACATGTAGTTGGTTATGGGTTTGCACCTGCAGTTGGTAACTGTCTTTTATTTGGGTGGCTAGTCCTCCAATGAACTGTATTGTCCTCTAGTCCTCCATTTATCAATAATGTTTTTCTTTTAAGTATATGCTTAATTGTTTGTTTTTGTTTAATTTTACTTTATATTACTGGCAGACAACATTCCAATATTTTATTTTCTTACTTTAAAGTAATAGTTTCATCTTTATCACTCAACAGAAAGAGAAAGACACTACTATTAATTACAGTCAGACAAGAAAATAAAATTGAGGGACTTAGTTAGGGTGGCATTGTGCAACAGTTAATAATAATTTTAACATTGATTTTAAAACCCTACTTATAGTCTATTTACTATTTTATGATTTATAGTCAGTCAATAAATATTTGCTGGCTAACAAATGTCCTTTATAATCCTTTAACAATATCTGTGCAATATCCTCTTGTTTAATATAAGAAAGTTGGATACCCTATTCACATTTTACCAACATTCTGGCCATGTGGAGTTTTCTAGGTTTTCTTTACATGTGTAACACTTAAATAGAGGCCAGTTTTCTGTAGAAAATTGGGGGCATCCCTTGACAGATCACTTGTGTTGCATTGTCTTATTTCATCAATCCAGTTTAATCAGAGAAATTATTCATGCTTCCATTATTTTTTATTACCTTTCATTAGACGTCTTTGGTTTGGTTTATTTTGTAATTTTTACTTTTCTAGCTCTGTTATATATAAAAAAGGGAAAGTATGGTTATCAGTCAAAATGACCCCTAAGATTTTTACATTTTTGGACTCAGGACACCTTGAAATATCAAGAAATGCAAAAAAATTTTGGATGTTTTCCTGTATGTATGGATGTTTGTGTGGGGGACTAATTTTTTTTCACCTTCTATGAAGCTCAATAACTCCTGTGCTTTTTGTCGAAAATTTCTGAAATTTGCAGGGAGGTTCATGCATTGGGGATTGATGCTATTAAATTTTTGTGGTTAAAGGTTGACAGGATAGAGAGATAAAAGCGGTTGTGTTTATCTCCAGTAGGATCAGACTTAATGACGATTTTATTTGTTATTATCATTTACAATTTTTTATAAAAACCTGTCCCCACCCTCAAAATTAAGCTTTTTTGCAATTTTACAATAATTAAAAATATAAAAGTTTTCTAATAAAATATAACATATGGCACCATCAAAATTTTAAATGTTGCTGGATTTTTATTTAATTAAATAATAAAAGTAATACAATACTAAAATTTGATTTACCAGAAGTCTTATATTCTTTATTTTTATATTTAAATATTATTTCTTTTTGATAGTGTTTCATGAGTTATTTCCATCAAGTCAAATATGCAATTCAAAAAATGTGCAAAAAGCTATGAATTTCCTGAAACAGGTTACATTATTAGGTAATACAGAATTTTCAAGAGTTTTAAAATATTATCAATTAACTGCTGGAAAAGGCATAAAGAATATAATTCTTTTGAGTGATGGTGATGTTAATAATGAAAGGATAATATTTAAAAGTATCAAATCTTATAGCAACAAAGTGAGGATATTTACAATAGGTTTAAGGTAAGAACTATTTGAAATTTTATCATCATTGTAAGTAATGTGAAATTTTTTATATTATTATACTACTAACTCTTTGCTGTTTTTTATAGTTCAACTACTTATATCAACAAACATACATTGCAACAAATTGCTAATAAAAGTGGAGGTGTGTACGAATGTTTAGATACTTTAAATTTAGAAAACTGGAAGAATATGGTAAATATAATATTTGGCATAAAGAAAATCTGAATTTATTAATCTTAATATTTATGATTTATTTTGTTATTTTTAAAATTTGTGAAAAGAATAATTAAATTATTAACTTTGATCATTTAGGTAAGATATTTTACTTTAATTCAGAGTAGTATTGTTCATTCTATTACTATGAATTACAATAAAGATATGAATTTATGTGAAAGCAAATTGAATGAGTTGCCTTATGATTAGTTATTAAGTAAATAATGATTATTAACATTTGGTTATTAAATATTAATTAAATTTACTCACAGCTTATCTTCAATTGTTAAAGTTTCTTTAACTTAAAGTTGATTTATTTCTGTTATACAGCATTAAAGAATATAAAAGTAATATTATACTGTGTGAAGTAATTATATTCAATCAGATTCAAAAATGGTTTGCAGTAATCTAGTTAATAATAATATGTTTTCTGCTTGTTCATAATTTGTTTTCATTGAGAGACAACATTCACTTGTATCTTTAGATTCATTAAAACTTTAAATAACTTTAATGAANCGCTAGTGATTGTGCTGTATAATAGTGCATTATCATGTTATAGAAGTTAATACAAGAATATACTTGAGATAGATTCATGTGTCCATTTTGTAATTGAACACATGAAGAATGCAACTTGCAAGATAAATCTTTGAATGTTTTCATTATGGTTGAAATTTTTTCCAAATTGTTTATTTATTTATTTGAATTTAGGCCATTCAAAATAATGTAAACAGTCTGACAGACGTACTCTTACATTGATTTATTTTGGCATTCATTTTGTTTCTTGGCACTCTCTCATTCAAAGTCATAAATCAGTTTCTTTGAAGTAGGCAATCATCCAAAGGCGAATTATTCACCTATTATTGGGCATAAATGTGTTTACAAATGAACAATACTTTCAATTCGACAGCAAACACTACTTAGTGAAATCGTTTTATGAGTTTCTTCACGAGTTCTTCGTCACTGGCTCAATTGTTTTTTCAATTTTCGTTTTAATTTTTTAAAATTGTTTTTAATACTGAGCTTCTGTTCATTTATTGAATAATTAATACGAAATACCAAAACATTTAGGCTACTTGGAGGCATCACTCACGCTAGCCAACTCCATTGAAGAGTTGGCCAGGCCACTATGAGTGAGGAGGCCTCAATGTAATCTAAATTATCTGGTCACTCCTCAATGGTGGGTTGGTCAGTATGAGTGAGGCCTCCACTGTCCTAGTATATAATCCTCAATATAATCTATTCCTGTATATACTATTTCTATAATCCTCACTCCTCACTCGTGTTGGCTGGGTTGAGCCAGCACCAGTGAGGAGTGAGGATTAATCCTCCGCTATATAAATGTACAAAACATAGATTTTATGAGAAAAATAAGCTAACGAATCAAATATATTTGAACAATTAAACAATATTTTATTACTATTGCTATCACAATATCATGTTCTTTTTCATATTTCTATATTTCATTTAAATAAAAGATGCCATTAATAACACGAATTCCAATTTCTATAACGATTAAATTTTAAATTTAAGTTAAATATGTATTATATTTTACACTAACACTTCGTTAATTTCGTTGTCAACCTCAATAAAGTAATGGAAAACAATCAAAGATGGAGGAAATCAGACAAAATGGAGTCGGAGGAAGGCGTTTTTTTTTCTTTTTTACAATAAAATTTTAAATTTAATTAACGTAAAAAAATGCAATACAACTCACTAGGCAACACGCAAGATGAATATTCATGTAGGGAGCGCTGTACACTGAAGATCAGCCATTTTGTATATAAGCGGCCATTTTGAATGCGTAAATTAACTTAAATAACGAGAAATAAATGATTTTAATCGCAGCAGCTAGCGATATTTACTCTCCTAGCGATGAGAATGGAAACTAAGTCCCATTAAATTACGAAAGAAACTAAGTTCTGTCGAATGAAAATAGAAACTTTGTGCTAGACAGATATTCTGTTGGAAGCCCCTAGACTGGCTGTCTACTTACACTTTTGATCTATTGTTTTTTATTTATTTTTTGTTTATTTATTCCTCTCACACGATTATTATAATGACGAGGATAATTATGATTCGTTGGCTACTGATAATAAAATACGGCTAAGTTCCGATTTGCTGATCCTCTTCTCATTGCTGAAGCCAATTCCATTCATGATGGAATCTTGTAGTTCTTCTAGATCTTGGCTATCGTAATCCTGTGTTAAAAGAAATTCATGAAAAGTTAATTGTTCTATTTGTTAAGTGTTATATACAATCATTCGATTAAGCCAAATTCTTCAAACATGTACTGTACATGTATACATTTATAATTAGGAAGGGATGTGGCAAAACGAATGAAATCTCTAAATTAGTCGTGGGTTCGTGTCTATCAATGTAATTTCCGGATTTTCTTCACGTGTCTAACACCTAAACAGGAGCCAGTTTCCCGTAAAAAGTCCTCTCGGAGGCCAGATCGCCCACGTGTTGCATCGCCTTATCCAATCAATTCCCTCTAAAAATTAGTGTCAGAAGGCCTTTCTATGGTACATTGGCCCCTAATTAAGTGTTACAAAGGCGAAGAAATTTCAGAGCTCGCGAACCCACGAGTTTCATGGACTTGGTAACAGATGGGTACGTGAACGTCACGTAATTCAAAACAATGGTTTCAGGCACGGATCTAGTCTTGTAGTACTTAATATTTAATGGATAAAGAGAATAGATTCGTTAAGATCATTTCGTGGAGCATTTAACGAATCTATGGAAATAAAAATCAATTTTAAATCTGTGTTAAGTGGATATATTCCTATTATAATCAGTGGCAAACTAACGATTGAGTGGTTTTATTTTTGTAGACACTAAAGACATTTCGAGTGAAAATCAATATCCACCCCACCTTCGTGATCAGCTCCATTAGATCCTTGAGAAATCCTTTCAGTTCTTCGTTCTCGATCGATCCATTTCTGTCCTGAAAAATTTCACCATCTTTGTTTAGCGGGTGATGGACATCCCCCGATTTACCGTATAATTTCTTCGATTTAACGATTAAAGAAAAAAAAAAAAGAATCCATTTACCCTGTCGTACAGAGAGAAAACTTTTTCTATGTCCTCTTCGGTCAGTTTGCTGGCCCCCTGTGAAAGATCACACTAGAATATACCACCCGAAACAGGGCATTAGCTCATGCACGAGTTGTACTTACTTTAAAAGAAGGTCTGCAGAGGAAATTCTCTTTAACCGGAAGAAGCCTAGGATAAAAGAAACAATAATTTCTTTAATTCGAAGGGGGTAAACAGTAAATACTGTCAAGTTCTCTGTACAGTACACTACCTGGCCATCTCGCTAAGTTGGAGTTTCCCATCTTTATTGGCATCAAATATTTGTAACTGCAAAGAAATATTTCGATTTAAGCAAAATACCTAATATTTATAAAAAATATACAGCAATCTAAATAGAATAACAGCAAAACCTCGATATAACGTCATCTTATATAGCGCCACCCCGGTAAAGCGTCTGGAATAAATCTTCCTTCCGTATCTTCCAATGCACGATTATGCATTGTTATCATCGAATTACGCGTATAGAGCTCGTAACTGTGCGTAATTCGAGTACTCCTGGTTTAGCGTCGCACTCGATTTAGTGCCAATTTCAGAGGCCAAGAAATGACGGTGCTAAATTGGAGTTTAGCAGTTAAATTCTGTGCGATTTTATAACTGTTTTGAAATATGATGGCACCTCAAACCTTCTAGAATTCATATTCTAGATTTTCAAGTGGGCCTAAGGAAGAATGCTACAAGAAATTCTAGAAATCGGCAAGGATATTAATGCTAATTTACTTTGTGCTTGAATATACCAACGAACTATTGTAATTTCATTTGTTAGAATCAAACAGAACCTCGCGTGTATACCCAATGCTTATGGGGGCCCCAGTTTGTGATTGGCATTTAAAATCGGCGTATAACCAGCACCCCTTTATAAATTAGCTTAAACGACGGATAATATGAACGAGCTATTGCAGTAGTATATTGTACAACGTTTTTTCTATTGTTATTTAACTTTATAACACCAGAGAATCGAAAAACTTACAATAGTATCTGTGTATTCGATCAGTTTCTCTTCACCAAGGTTCTCCCTCTTGGCTTCACGAAGTAAATCTTGAAGGAAGTTCTAGAAAAGAAACTGCAATTGTAAATTCGTAACACTACAGAGAAAACTAGTGTATTGTCTTGTGTTACCTTTAATTCATCCGCTTCGATGTAACCGCTACCATCCGTGTCATACTCCCTCCAGATCTGTGTAAAAATGAAAATTGGATTAAAACCGGAAGTTCCTCGTGTCATTCCCCCTCAAACAATTGTACAATGGAATCAAAACACATGGAATAACCCCCCTGACGAAGCGACTCTTGAATACAGTAAAAAAAAAAACACAATATAGTGTCTTCACTAGTGTCAAAATAATACGTACTGTACTACATATTAAATAGAGAACCCTTCAGGACTTGTTACTATACAATCTAACCTCGGTTTAGCGCCACCGTTTGTTCGTCTCTGAAACTGGCGCTAAACTGGGCTACTGTAATTAAATTACTCCCCAATTCAACGTGCCAATTTCAGTTCCAAAAATGCAACTGACGACATTTCAACAAGGTATTTGGAGGAAAAAATTAGTATAAAAACTCACCACAGTGGCATTTTTGGCGCTGCATTTAACAAACCTTTTATTAATACGAGACGTTTGCGTTATACAAAGACCTCGGCGATGCCAAGGGAAAATGTCTCCTGGGTGAACTATCTATGGGACTTCGTATTGGCCCTCATTTAGGGGTTAGACACGTGAATAAAAGCAGGAATTTGCACGTGACAGGCCATTGATGAGGCTCGAACCCGTGACTAATCCCAGTTTTCGGTACACTTGCCAACTCGTCTTCTGGCAAGGCAATGACCATTTTTATAAACAGAACATGGCTTATGCAAAAGAAACTGTTTTTCTCGCAGCTTTTAGCGCCAAAAGTGCCACTGTGGTGAGTTTTGGTACTAATATTACTTACGATAACGTCTTCCACGCATGCCATACTATACTATCTATAGATTTGTTTGCATTTTCACTGATAAATATTTCTCTAGACAGCGTTGAATAGGGGTACTTTAATTACGATCACCCGGTATAGCGAATAGAATTGTGCAGTATTAAAGTTTGAAATTCAAAATCGTGCGCTCAGAAAATCATCGACAGAGAAAAAATCCCTTCGATTAACATTTATGAAAAAGACCCATTTACAATTATTCGCTTTATGAGGGTGGCGCTAAATAGGGGTGTTACATCGATATAATCCGTGCCGCAGCTCGGTTTATTACCACATTTCATTTGTTGCCAGTTTCAGAAGCAAAAATACGGTAGCGCTATATCGGGGTTTTAGTGAAAGTCGGATACTAAATTCGTAATTAATTTCAAGCCGAGACTTTTCGGTCGAGTGGTGAGAAATCGATAAACCGAGATCTATGACAGGTGATCGATTGACACATTTATGATTCATTATAACGTATTTAAGAGATCATTTTTGTATTAATTCGGGGTTCAAATGATTTAATAAGAGGCTTGTGTCTTCTATTTTTAGTTTTTAGGAATTAAAGAAAGCAATTATTTCTGTGATTACAACTAATTACGCTTACGGTGGAGAAATTACATCTCGAACTACAAAGAAATGAGCGTAGCCAGTCAGATCGATATATACGGGAATGTACGTTATACCGAAATGACAAGAAAACCCCATTTTAAGTGAGTTTCTTTGCTGTTTATACACCAAACCTTGGTCTTTTTTAAAAAATTATATGAAACCGAACCTCGATATAACAACATTCCAAATAGCGTTAACCTCGTTATAACAATTCAAACGACGTTACTTTCACTAAATCGCGACTTTCAAATAGATCTCGTCACTATACAAGGCGTAATTTTTTATTGTTTACAGTATACAGTACACTATTGTACAGTGTACTGTACTGTACAATAATATACATGCCTGTACGCAACTGACCATATACCAAGTTGAATAATGTAGAGATTCAATTGCGTTATATCCGAATTCGTGTTAGCACTATAGCGTTATAACGAGGTTTTTCGTGTTTAATGTAATATTTGCTCGATTTAACGACGAATTCGTATTTGTTTTTTGCATTAAAGATTAAAATTTAAAGCTGATCTATGTCCGAGTTATTAACCAAAAGGCCCTACGATATCCCCTCGATATAAGGCTTCATACGTTGAAAAATAAATAAAAATATTCAACTTAATATCGAAGAAAATTCTCGACATTTGACCTTCTTTACGGGTAAATTTTCTTGGTGAAGATTGTAAAAATTCAAAGTTTCTTGTATAACGACGTTTATAACGTTTCGTTACATCGAATGTATTATTATAAGCGCGACTCTCCCTACAAAAGAAAAAAACGTTAAATCGATAAATATCGATGGAGGAGAATGGTAAAAATGCTGATGATTCTCCTTACGATTCATTACTCTTAATAGACTTTTCTCTACATTCATACGTAGAAAATACTAATACGGTCGAACCTCCCAACGACGGACACCGACGTGACGTAAAAAATGGCCGTAGTTTGGAGGTTATTTCGCAGGCATTACAAAAACACAAGTGGACACTGTTTAGAGGTGGCCGTTAGCGGAGGTTTGACCTCACGGGGGCTGGATCAGTAAAACTGCAAGCTTTCATTTTATAAAACGACAATTTTTTCTGTTATTTGAGTCATAAAATTGTTGTTTTCTCGGAGGGGGGTTAAAATTGGGACGTAAAACTTCTTAACAATGAAAATCTAGGAGAAAAACTAGTCAAGAATGTACATAATTTGGAGTGGCAGGAACACAGGCACGACAATGCAATCCCTTTATTTATGGGCAGTTTCTCGCCGGAAAAACAGAATTGCTTTCAAAAATTGCTTTCCCCCCGAATGGAGTTGTTGAAAAATTGTCCAATAACAAAACTCCAGGAGGCGAAATCGCTCGGAAACAAAGGCAAAATATAAATCCCTGCCTCACACCTGGGCGCGCAATTAAACGGTAGGGGAGAGGTATTTAATAATGGTATTTATGTTTTGTATGATTTAAAATTATGGATATTTTTAAAAGCTATTTTCTTCTAGATTTTTATTATTCTACAATTTTTGCAAGATCTCGTCAAGTAGGGACCTTTTATAAAAGTGTTGTTTATCTGACAAACATGTAGTTTTTGGTTAATGGGAGATCCAGGAGCGGAACCTGATTAAGGAGATGGGGAAAAAAGGAAGAAGGGAGAAAGGGAAAAGAACAAAGAGGAGAAGGAAGAGGGGGAAATAAGGAAAAAATGATAAAAAAGAAGTAGGAGGAAAAGGAGAAAATGATGGGAGGGAGAAAGAGAAGAAACAGATGAAAGAGGAAAAAGATCAGAGGGAGATGAACAAGAAAGAGATGAAGAAGAAAAAAGGAGAAGGAAGAAGGAAGTGAGTGAGAGAGAAAAAGGAAGGAAGAAGACAAAAAAGAAGAAAAAAGAGCGCGAGAAAGAGAAGAAAAGGCGAAAAAAGAGGGAAAGAAGGACAAGAAAGAGCAGGAAAAGAGGGATAGAGAGAAAAATAAAGTGAGGAAAAAGACGAAAATGAAGAAAGAGACGGAGAAAGAAAAGAAGAAGGAAAAACAAGGACGAAAGGAAAAGGAGCAAGAAAGAGCAGGAAGAGAAGGAAAAAGAGAAAAAGGAAGAGTAGGAGAGCGAGAAAGGGACGTAAAAAACAAAAAAGGAAAGGTATGGGAGGGAGAAGAACAAGGAGGAGAAGGAAAGAGGAAAAAAGCCGATAAAGGTCAACTCTATTAGTGTTTAATTGCATTCTCATGTCACGAGGAGGGCGTTTCACAAACAAAATTTCATAAACTTTGAAAATAATCTTTTTTTTAATCATAAAAATTTTTCGGAAAAAAATTATTTATAATATTTAATATTTCGCGAAATACAGTACTTCAAAATATCGATTCGAAATTCATAAAGCATGAAAATCTTTTTTTTACGACTGTAAATAGAAATTTAACATTTTTAAAATTAAAATAAAGATAAAAAAAAGAGCGAATATACGAAGAAGTGGGCTGGGATCCCGTATATTTTTTACGATAATTATACCCCCTTTTTTAATTTAAATTAATGGGAAAAATAAAAAATATTTACCGAACCCTTGACAAAATTTCAGTATTAGTTACTTCACGCGCAAATTTAACGATATTTAATAAATAAAATACAAAATAATTATATTATATTATAATTAATAAATAAGTTTGGGTTTTAATTGAAAAAAATAACGAAATTATAAGCAAATTATTTCATTTGATTCCATTTCTTTGCTGACTCGACGTCTGGAATGGCGTTAAAATCGATGAGGAAGACTTAAAGATGTTATTAGTTTTATAAAATTAATGGATGCCTCAAATAAATAATTGTAATTTATAATAAATTTAGTTTCTAACGCTGATATTTACGTAAAAAAATATAAAAATTATAAGTTTTTTTAATATAAAAAAGTTGGATAAACTTCCCTAATACTCGAGTCTCTCGAATTAATAGTCTGTTCTCTCTTTTAGAATAGCTCAATACGTCAATTTGACGTCATTAAATCAGTTTTTCAATGAGAAATTCTAAGCGATGACGTCAAATTTACGTAAGAACGTATACTCTTCGATCGAACAAACTTTATTTGATTAATTGATTTATAATAAACATTTTGTAGTAAGTTCTAATGTATTAAATTTAAATGTCCCTGAAGTATCCCTTACGACCGGGACCGTGCAAAAATATTTAAGGCCTGGGCGCTAGAAGACCTTTTTCCCTATATTGAGATAAGAATAGTCGGCCAAAAAAAGGCCCCACCGCTCGAAACTCGGAATAGAATCCCGAATCAAATTTTTCGTAAGAGGCCTGTCTCCGTCTCTCGCCCTTTTGCGGGCCTGGCCGAACACGTGACGGGTATGAAAAAGGGGCCCCTCAGCGCCCATACAGAGCCAAACATTAAATTATTCTGCTTATTTTTTTTTTAAATTTAGGGCTACTAAATCGGGAAACCTCGTTGCCAGGCCCTACTTAAACGATTACAAAAGGCCTGCAAGGATCCCAATTACATCAAACTCGCGTTATAAATTACTTTAGAAGTAAGAAATTTATAAAAATGGTGCCGGAAATCAAATACTGTAATTTTTTTGGCAGATTTAGCTTGGAATTTTCTATATTTTTCTGCAATCCAGCAAAAAGAAAATGAGAAAGAATCTATTATAGCGGGGTATACATTCGATATATCGATTAAATGATGGATCGAAGCGCATTTATCCGCTTGAACATATCATTTATTTAGCTCTTATACTCCGATAAATATCGTATCATTTGATCATTAATCATTTATAATTATAAATAATATAATTATCGTATAAACATTCCCACTGTCGCGCGTGCCTTTCTGTCTGTCCTTGTTAAATCTAGGAATTAGAAAGGCCTAGAAGAAAATCCAAACCGGATATGGAAAGCTTATAAACAGGAGGCCCTGATTAACTATATATATACATATATTGCAGCGTGGTATTGTGACGTAGCCGGTTTCTAATTCTTCTAATCGATCGATCCAAACTTATGACAAATTTACTTCAATTTGTTTCCGCCACAGGAAACGAAGCTGTAAAGAACTATAAATTATAAGAATTTGCCATCTTTTACTATAATATATGCCCATTCACGTAAAGTTTAGCATTTATTATGGTAAATATCTTCGATATAACGCTTTAGAATAGTGTTATTATGTTGAACGTAATGCTTCTTAAAACCAAGGTTTACGTTAATTAAGTTTATGGAGATAATTACCATTAATACGTCAATGCTTGATGCGATAATGGTAATTATCTTGCTAGATATAAGCGGGGCCACCTCTGTTCTGTGAGGCCCTTTAATATTTGGCCTTATTGACTGCTCCTTATCACTAGGGGCCCCGTTTCTTTTATGAATTTCAGAGAGAGACTGGCCTCAAAGAATAATATAAATAAAACAGATATAAATGTACTTTTCACCCGTTATTACACGGACAATTATTTAAGGTGTGTTATTTTCAATTCAGGATCTTTACCCGAATAGCTCTCAATCAAAGTAATAGCAGAAATTTTCATGAAAAAGTTGACTGGGCCTCATCCCTCACCGTGTAGTTGTCCCCCATTGTAGACTCGACTGTAATTGGCCCTAAAGTAAAGGGCCCATTACAGTAAATGTCTAAGTAAATGGGCATGGTTAAAAGGCTCTTAAATGGCATGGTAAAGATCTAACTTGTAAGTAATTTGGCACTGTAAAGAGCCTAGGTAAATAGGCATGCTAAAGGCTCATTGTAAATGGGCTGCAGATCGGAAATAATTACAATTAAATCTTCTCTGTATTCCGGAAGAAACACATCACCATTTTTCAATTTGAAGACGATGAAGATCTAAATCGGGAGTTTCACTTTATATTTTCTAACCGATTTTTCAGAGATTATACAAGATAAAAATGGAGAAATGGAGCCATTACCTTCATAAATTCTACACTTGATTCTAGAGGATTATCGAATCGAAACAGTAGAAGAAAGCTCTCTTCTAGAGGTAACAGTTGAGCCAACTGCAAGAAGAAGAAAATTGATTTCATATTGGATTTGTCGCCTACAAAATTGAGATTATTCTTAGTCTCCTCGAAAGAAAGATAAAGGAAACAAAAATACACAATAATTCCACATCCTCAATTAACTTCACCCTACCTCTTGTATCTCAATCTTGCCATCTCCATTAACATCGTAAGTGTCCATAAAACACTTCTTCACCTCGCTCATTACCTCATCCGTCATGGGCTGCTAGAAAAGACAAAGAAGTTTTCCGTTTAAATAGATCTAGGCAAACTAGGTAATTATCTAGGCATAACCTAGGCTCTTCAGAAAGTCGATCATTTTGTTATATTTGTCACCATTAGTGAAGCTTATTCGAAGTAACAAACTTGTTGGCTTTTTGAGGGAGACATAGGTTATGCCTAGGGCCCGAAATTTATTTTATACGTCATCAGTTACATATTATATTTTAAAGTGGTGATGTCACATACCTGAGGCGCAGCATCTGCTCCTGTGACAGCAGAAACAAACTCTTTAAGAAAGTTATCGAGCTCCTTCCCTTCGATGAAACCATTACCTAAAATAAAGTATTAAAAAAAAGCTAAAATTTAATTTTATGCCCGAGCCACTTAAATTTTTGAGGCCCTGTATATTAAAACGAAAAAAACACAAAGGTAAACTTTTAGAATAAAATAAATAAATAAAGATTTTTGTCTTCTTAAAAACACAGGGAAATGCAATAGAAAGTCATGTTTTTGGGGCCTCTGTAAATTTGAAGGCTTGACAGATGGCCCTTTCGGTACCCTCGTGACAGGGCCTGGTTGATGTAGATGCTAAGCGATATTCTGGATCGAAGATGGACAGTAGTTATTAAAAGCCAATTCTTTCGTCTTATTTATATGTTGTTAGTATGTACAGCTGTGTTCAAAGATATTTTGTTTATGACGTGAATTTAATGTTGCTGCTTTCTGTCGTGTGATGTGACTAAAATGTAATGTTTTTAGATTTGTATTCTATGCAATGTGTGGATTACAGACACAATACCACTTATAGAAGAAGGACTACAGACCCAATACCACCTGTATAATAAATACAGACACGATACCACCTGTAGAAGAAGGACTACAGACACATCGAATACTTAATTCGTCTTTCACATGCGCTTTCCCTTCTTGAACGAGTTCGTTGTACTTATTGATTTTACAAGCGTAGGCAATTCGTATATTGTGGTGTGTTTAGGGCGGATACAAGGCCGTCTGTAAAGACCCCTTTCCTCCACTAGATAACAATAAATTTAAAAGTGTGAGGCCCTAAACCATAGGCCAGTACTCGTAGAAAATCCAGGCAGTCGATCCCGGACCCACAGAGCAGCAAATATTTAGTGATTCTGTTAAAACAAAAAAATTCCTCTAAAGTGCTTCCACTCTTCCAATTGGTTTGTCAAAGCTCTTGAGATATGTCTGCACTACTTTGAACCTTCAATTTGTCTCTTGAATTCAAAATATCTTTGAAAACTTATCAAGTGAACATCTCTTTTATCCTTTCTCTTGGTTGTTTACCTTCTGATATTTCACTCCCTGTCTTCTGAGTGTGTCCTGTAAACTATGTGCAATCAAACAAAGTGTTTTCTTTCTTATATTGTTTGCAAAATTCCCCTTTGCCCCACATTTGAAGTACATGTCTTCATTTTATCCTTTCTACAGTGTGGGTGTAAAGTAACTAGGCATTTAGAAATCATTATAATTTTTGTAATAATAATGCAAAAGATAGAAAATATATGTGTTCATCTACAGCAATAAATATAATCTTATAATTTCCTCGGTGATGTGGACAGCAAGCGAGAGAGACTGCACGCGTAGTGGCCAAACAAAAATGACCATCCGCTCGTCTGTTTGAGAGTGAACGCAGATTGCCACACATTACGAGGTGGTGTCTATGCAGAAATGGCAGCGCACGGTGAAGGTACAGTACATCGTGCCACGGTCTGTCCGGAAACAATCAAGAATTGTCATTCGAAGTTAAAATGACAATAGGTTCAGCTGCGGACATACAGAAAAATGGCCATCCATCCACGTCACGATATGAGGAAAACGTGTCGTTGTTAGATGGTACTGGTGTCTAAATTGAATTTATAGGTATGCATCCGTATTTCCACTTAATATGGTATGCGTTGAATAATTTTCATCACAGTTTCCTTATAAATATAGAAATTACAGTGATTTCTCAATGCCTAGTTATTTTTCATCCACCATATAGTCTTGATTCTATTTTTTCAATGCATCGCTAGGCCACGATAACAGGCTTCACCGTACAGAGATTTATCGGGCCCTACAGTAAAAAGACTCGGTGATAGGGCCCGGTATATAGCCTATAACGTGTAAGGCCTATAGAAGAGTATATATAAATAAATGTAAGCTTAATTTAAATAATTAAATACTCTAATCTCTAATTTATCTTCATTCTAATCGATCAATTAGAAATTCGTGATTATATATTGCAAGAATTATCGTAAATGTTAACAAATATATTAATTTCAAAATTGATTTTCTCTAATTATAATTATTTAATTAACTTTTTCCACTGGATCAATTTAATACCCATTTAATCTGTTTAGAATAGTTTAAATTTTTATATCAATAATTATTAAATATGTTTAATTTTTAAGCACATACAATGACCATTTTACAATTGCACCATCATTTAACTAATTACCATTAAACAAGTGATTAAATGACGATGCAATAACTTAATTACCATTAAACAAGTGATTAAATGACGATGCAATAACCTAATCACCATTAAACAAGCTGTTAAATGACGATGCAATAACCTAATCACCATTAAACAAGTGATTAAATAACGATGCAATAACCTAATCACCATTAAACAAGTGATTAAATAACGATGCAATAACCTAATTACCATTAACAAGTGATTAAATGACGATGCAATGGTCGAATAACCATAAAAGAGGTGATTAAATAACGATGCATGATCTAATTATATTAAATAAGTAATTAAAACAACCTTATGTAATCCCATTCAATGATCATTGAACGGATTCATTAATCGCTGGCCACGGTTTAATCGTCATTAGTTAAAACATCTTTATGTAATCCTGTTTAATGATCATTAAACGGCTTCAAATGTCTATTAAATCTGTTCTAGAAATTCAAAATCTGTAAGAAATAAATGAATAATTTAATGTTTTATATCTTAGATTTATACAAAGTGTTTATATTATACATTTTACAAAGAAGAAACTTAGAAACTCAACAAAAGTAAAAAGTAATAACTGAGCCCATAAGTTCTTGTAGAGAAGAGCCAGCAGGACTCTTTGCAATGGGCTTCTGGCATAGAGGGCCTCTCGAAATTTAATATTTTATATGAAAGTGATGTAAAGTTTCGGTGTTTTCTTAGAGAGGCCTACATTTATGAACGACCCAGACCTTATTTCAACGTGAAAGTCGGTGAAGATTTTAGTTCAAACCCCATCTAACATTTCCATAACTTATCATGAACAGTACGAGTCGAGGGCATTGTACTACGTCCCATTTGGGGGCCTCAATCAGGCCTGAGTACCACTAGTAAAATAGGCCCGAATAGAATAGTAGGTTTTGGGTTCTCGTCCGATCGACGAGCCGGCCACGTGAAGTTTTTCGGGGTTTTCTTCACCCTAAATAGGGGGGCCCTTTTCTCACAGAAAATTAGCCCACGTGTTGCGTTGTCTTCCTCATCACTCCACTCTTCATGGATGTCGAAGATCATCAAAATTCGATACCCGTTGATGTATATATGCTGCTTTGCCCTAATTAACGAACTAAATTATAACACAAAGAGGCCCTTCCATCTCCACGAATAACAGATATTAAATTTTTCGAGAATAGGGAGGCCCCTCGTAGCGCGATGCCCTAACTTGTAGCTTGTTTAACGTGTTTGTAAATAATAAAGCACTCGAAAAAGAAAGGAATTTAGTGTTTGGGTTAACTGACTTTCGAACCATCCTGTGTTCTCGAATGCCTTCTTGCCGCTGGATAAATAAATACATTACATCCAGATAGGAAGGGGCCAGCAGGATCATCTGGACAAAGATTTAGTCATTTATCAGTGGCGCGTTATAACGATTATAGGATTTATTGTATCGAGTACACAATACACGGGGGAAACTTCGATTTAGCGTCGCGATTGCAATGTACTAGAGGAGGGACGAAACTGTCCCGGATTAAAGAAAACCCCCAACAGAAACCGTTTTATATTGGCAATAAATCAAGTGTGGCGCTAAACCGAAGTGACCCAAGCGATAAGGATTATACGTAATAACGAGGTAAAGGCGTAAGGTTGAATTTGGGACTTTTAAAGTTATTTTATTCGGCTGTAACAATGGAGGAATCCCGATTTGATACTTGGCGGTGTTGGCTTTACGAGAGTGGCGCTATTTAGGGTGTTTCTACGTAGAGGTTTGTACGTTCAAGTGTGTACCTTCGTACGTTGCGTGTGTACGAAGTATAAATCGTGGTATATAATTCACATTAAGGTAAATGATGATGAAAAGATTCTGAGAAATTTCTAGACAATTAATTACCTCATCCATCAAGAAGAAATTTTTATTTTAAATACTTTTTGTGGTACAACTTAATTATACTCGTCACTAATTGGTTCGAATCCAAGGATTTGTATTTTACTTTTTTAAAAAGAAAGAGGTGGCCGTCGTTGGGAGGTTCGATTGTAACATCTCGGTCATATATTGTATTACAATTCAAAATGGAGTAGCCCAAAAGTCACTTAACCGAGATATAGGACTTTTTCCCATATTCCGAATACGGTGGGTTAATTGGAAGGTAAACTGACTTTTGGGCCAAAGAGAGCATTCCACAGATTTCAAGATGTACAGGTACAAAAAGTTAGAATTAAATGTAATATTTATCTGGGATTTACGTACAGACGGAAAGACGGACGAAACTACTAGAAAATTCATTAGATAAATAATTTAATCAAATATAAAAATATATTAAAAATCCTTTTCTTTAATAAAAATTTAGATTATTTAGCTTCAGAAATATCAATTTGAAGATAGCGTGACACGAATAAGCTCTTCTTTCTTCTTTTCAGTGGGAGACAAATTGATTGCATTGTTGTCCTCGTTATATCGAGGTCACGTGAGAGAGACAATCGGTCAGATGTTCTTCGCGTATTCTAAACGTCATTATCTTTTAGTCTTTCTTCCCCCCCCCCCTTTCCACCTGTGGACGAGTGGATAAAAGCACCGAACACTGATATACTTGGTCACGGGTTCGTACCCGATTAGCTGCTCAGATTTACGTGTTTTCTTCGTGTGTCTAACACCTAAATCGGGGTCAGTTTCTTCATAGAAAGTTCTCCTTGGTAGAGAGACCAGTTTCCTATGGGAAGTCCTCCTGGGAAGTATCCCTTTTTTGGCAGATCTCCCAGGTGTTGCGTTGCCTTATCCCATCCATCCAATTCAATTTTTTATGTGTTTTATCTGTTCAACTGTAAATTATCTGTTACGTTTCCAATTTTTCCTTACACGATTCTACCCAGTGACATTTTAAGGAGACATTCAACTGTTCCATTATAAGTACACTTTAATGGACCCTCTGTATATGATGAGGCCTAAGATAAGGCAACGCCACTCAAGAGCAATTTGTCAAGATGATTGTGCCTCCTGGGAGGCCTTTCTGTGAAAACTCCATGTTGCCACTCCTTTCTCGGGCACAAGCCCGTGTTCAGTTGGTTTATCCCGAGCCTTGTTATGCCCTATAATAGGGCCCGCCAGATAAAAGAAATCAACAAAAACATTTAATTTTCAGCTCCAGAGGCCCTTCAAAATTTATTGTCACCCAGATTTGTGTGAATGTGAATGTAAAATCCTTCAAGAGTATGGGAAATTGATTTTTCTTAAGGTGAACTCCTCCTCCCAGTTTTCTTTGTTGTAGTAGCTCTAAACCGGGAAAAAGATCGAACAAAAGAAAAACTAAAGGGTTGATTAATAATTAAAATTAATACGTGACTAATTAAATTAATTACTTAATTATAACGGCGCAAAATTGTAATGGGAGGAACGTGATTAAGACCACGTTTCTTGGCCAAGGCTTGGCCTGTGACAAATAGATTCGGTTTTTCTAAAATAAATTATGATTTAATAGATTAAATGTCAGGAAATTTGGTTAACAATAACACTATTCGATATTGTGGTATATCCGAAAGCATCTGCTCGTGACATGATGGATTGGCCCACAGCTCAAACCGAACAATATGTCTAACCTCAGTTTACCTGCCTTTTAATAGCCAAGGTAATTGATTGATGCCGGACAATAGTTTATGGTATAGTTATTTATTAAAAAAATAAGGATTTTTGGGACAGAAATTGAATTCGGTTCCCCATTCCCATGTGGTTTCGAGCGATTATTGCAGATAATGGCTTCGTGCCCATTGATACTGATTCTTCTTCCAGGTATCTACAAGAGGACACATTCTTATTTATGGCTTACAAAGCCAACAATGTCAGGCCCTGTCGACACAGATTCTTCTTCCATATCTGCAAGAGGACACGCCCTTATGGATTATAAAGAAGCAACAATGGCAGGCCTGATATACTGATTCTTCCTCCAGCGGTTACAGTTGCAAGCAGCACCCTTATGGATTATAAGAAGTCAACAATGGTACTGTTTTTAATGGTAACATTTATATGACAGAGCCAAATTTATGCTTCCTGAGAGCCAAACTCTCAATGACCAGCCTGAATAAAAGATGAAATTACCATCCCAAATTACATACGATAAATTATAAAGATAGAACTCGAACCTTTACCGGTAGGATTATTATAACAAGAGAGCCATATTGTGTTTTTTCCCGTGTTTCGCTAATATCCAGTAATTATAAAGCCCACCAGAAGAATGGTGGGTAGAGGGTGGGTAATGTGGGTAGAGAAGATAAACACTCGAATACTGGAGCCGGTCGCGTGTTTGCGCCTTACCAAAGGACTGGCTGGCCACGTGCAGTTTTCCGGATTTTCTTCACGTGCCTAACACCTAAATAAGGAACGGTTTCACATAAGAAGAGTCCGGAAGACATCGTGTAAGTTTTTTTGAGGTCATTACCAAATTAATAAACCCAAAACAGTGTTAAAATTTATATTATAGTTTCTAAATAGCAAAATGTAACAAATTAAAACTTTTTCTTCAATACAATAGAAATACAACGGAATAACTTGTAAGAAATGTTTACGAAGTTTTCTCGATACCCAGGTCAAATACTGTAACTGTAACATTGTTAGTGCCTTATTGATGATCAAGAGCTAACTGGGCCACTTAAATAATTGTTAATTCATTATTAGCAAGCTGTCACGATCTGGGTTTTCATCAATTATTGGGCCTATTACGCTCTGGGTTTTAGCAATTACTGAGCCTGTTACGCTCTGGGTTTTTATCAATTATTGAGCCTGTTGCGCTCTGGTTTTTAGCAATTATTGGGCCTATTACGCTCTGGTTTTTAGCAATTATTGGGCTTATTACGCTCTGGGTTTTAGCAATTATTGAGCCTGTTACGCTCTGGTTTTTAGCAATTATTGAGCCTATTACGCTCTGGGTTTTAGCAATTGTTGAGCCTGTTACGCTCTGGTTTTTAGCAATTATTGAGCCTCTTACGCTCTGGTTTTTAGCAATTATAG
The DNA here is from genome assembly GCF_000671375.1 of Centruroides sculpturatus. Classification (NCBI taxonomy): domain Eukaryota; kingdom Metazoa; phylum Arthropoda; class Arachnida; order Scorpiones; family Buthidae; genus Centruroides; species Centruroides sculpturatus. Next base: position 102,317 of record NW_019385616.1, on the reverse strand, counting down.
GGCATGTTACGCTCTGGGTTTTAGCAATTATAGGGCATATTACGCTCTTGGTTTTATCAATTATTGAGCCTGTTACGCTCCGGGTTTTATCAATGATTGAGCCTGTTGCGCTCTGTTTTTAGCAATTATTAAGCCTGTTACGCTCTGGTTTTGGCACTTTTCGACCTATTACACTCTGATTCTTCCATTTTAAACCATGTTTATAAGAAATTTAATAAAGGGATTATGTCACGTGNACATGCAAAGTAGTAATTACATATCCATAGTTGATCAATACAGTTTTCAAGTATTGGACGTGTAACAAAGGAGTCACGAAGTGGAAATCCCCGAATAGCTTATTATGGGATGTTATTTATAGAAGAGGAAAATTCCCACCTGGTGTTTTCTAATACATAAAATTAGGGCCCCCTATCTGATATATAAATCATGACTCCTATCGATACTTTACGTATCAGGCAGATTAAACTTAAAACACTAAAGATAGTATGAGGTGTATGGTGTTAATTACCATCTGTACGAATTCCCCCCCCCTTTACGTCATAAATTTTGCTTTGCTTTTCACCAGGAGGCCCTAATTTCCTTAAGAACTTGGCACTAGTAAACATCGTAGGGGATATCGCGGCAGACACTACTACGTAATTCTGAGTGATTTTTTTGGACACAAAAGAGGCCTTCCTGGGACCTTTTTCGGGTACGAAGTTGGAAAATTTTAAATCTGTTTCGAGTGCAAAAACAGGAAATTATAGAGAGGTTTTAGGTGCAAAAAATTGCTTTAAAAAACGCTGTCATGGATCATTTTTAAATAACAAAGAAATTCTAGATAATTGTTCTTGATTCAAGAGAAGCGAATCTGGATCGGTTCTTAGATACAAAATTGGCGATTCTAGTTCAGTTCTAGATGCAGAGTAATTCTAGATTACTTTTAGGATACAAGAACAACTATAGATAATTTTTTGGGTATAGAATGGACAATTCCGGATCAGTTTTAGATGCAAAACAGGGCAATTCTAGATAAATTTTGAACACAAAATTGAGCAATTCTAGGTCATGTTTTTGGATTAAAAATAAAATAATTCTAGATTCAGTTTTTTTAGATACAAAAATGGACAGTTCTAGATAATTTTTGACACAAAAGTAAATCATTTTTCGGATACAAAAATGGTAGATTCTAGATCATTTTTTGGGCATAATAATCAGCGATTCTAGATAATTTCTGAGAGAAAATTGGGCAATTCCAGATAATTTTCTGGTTAAAAAAAAAAGGAAAATTCTAGATTTAGCTTGTAGATACAAAAAAAATGGGCATTTCTAGATAATTTTTGAAACAAAAAAAGCAATTCTAGACAATATTTGAATTCAAAAATGGGCGATTCCGCAACATTTTTATAATACAAAAATGGGATAGTCCGGATGATATTTTAGATAGAAAAAACGGGAGAGCGATTCTAGAACGTGTTTAGAATTCAAAAAAGGGTTATTAAAGTGACTGGCATAATCATGAAGGGCCTCCTTGGTAATAAAACACCGCAATTCGGTAAATAATTTAAAATAAGGAGTAATGTATAAATGAATAAATTAACATTTACGTTGATATAATAAATGAAATTAGAGAATACACAATGCAAATCATTACACATCATATAGGCCTAATCAGTTTTATAAAGGCCATCTTTAAACAGGAGCCGATTACCCTACTCGCGAGAGCATTAAAGAAACCAATTAGAGTCGAGTTCGCTTTAAATTGATTTAAGTCCACACAGAATTGATACGGCCTACTTAAATTAACATTTAAAGTAACCTCGAACGTGGTTAAACGTGTGTATGGGCTTGTGTTGTGCACGTGTGTATCAGTTACCTGTGTATAACTTTCACTAAGAATGGAATGCTTCACTATCGAGGATTCTATTTTCAAAATTGCATATAATTATTGATCTTTCGCGTATTTTATATTATTTAAAACTAGTATTTGTGCCCACGGGAGAGATGTTAGAAAATGAAATTCAAATTTGTGTGTGGACCGGATAAAGAGAACAATAAAACTTTTATGAGCAGTTAAGTGCTTAATTTATTTCCACTCGCTCCAATAACATAAAAATACTAAAATATAATTAATTCTTTCGTGAATAAAATGTATAAAGTTTAATAACAATCACTAAAATACACACCCAGTCAAGAAAATAGCACCCTCGTAAATAGTGCCAACGAACAGAGAACCCCGAATATTGCTCATCAGACTTCGGACCTGTATACCTCAGTACTGCGTTATTGTTTGAGGTACTCGGGTTTAGCGTTAGGTTGGATTTCGGAGGCGTTATAGCGAGGTTCGTCTCTTGGTTCGATGATTCGGGTGGTTTAGCGGTTGGGGAATTTAGAGGTTTCGATGGTAGTTCAGAGGATTCTAGAGGTTTCGATGGTAGTTCAGAGGATTCTAGAGGTTTCGATGGTAGTTCAGAGGATTCTAGAGNCTAATAAGAGGCCTTTCACTAATCGTGAATTTATCCAGGCCCAATATGGGGCATGACCTATCTGGGTTAACTCATCATCCTATTCGATGATCCGGGTTCGAGTTCCTTAGAACAAGAGAGAGTTGCTTAACTGTCTCTCGTGATTAATCAATAATCGAACGTTTTGAGCAATTCCGGAGGGCCCTTCCATTAAATAGCCCTTCCTTGTCAGCCTATTACTTTAGGAGATCCGAACTCAAGCTTGATCTAGACTTAATTATCATAGGTAGTACAGGTCAACGCTTTGTTTTCATTACTTGTAGGTCGATCCCAATGTCGAGCCCTCCTGTGATGAATTAGATCGGATTGAATTAATGGGCTAGATCAACACATGGGCCGTCTGCCAAAGAGCGATGCCTCTTGGGAGGATTTTACACGGGAAACTGGACACGTAATTATTGACTAAACTTACTGATTCGAAATTATTGAGCCTCCAGAAAGAAGTTGTATTAAATAATATTGGCTGCAATCAAACACGTGAAATGCCACGGGCTATTCTCTAAACGAGGTGATCAATCATTTTAAATGCAAAAATTTAAAGTTATTTTCATTATGTTTTAATAATTCGCCTGTAATTAAATTTGTTCAACGTGGTTTTTAATATATCAAAGGAACTTTAAAATATTAATTCATTGTTGTAATATCAATTGTTGAGCCTGTCACGTTCATGGTCTGCCAACCATTGAGCCTGTCACGTTCGTGGTTTGCCAACCATTGAGCCTGTCGCGTTCATGGTTTGCCAACAATTGAGCCTGTCGCGTTCACGGTTTTCCAACCATTGAGCCTGTCGCGTTCATGGTTTGCCAACAATTGAGCCTGTCACGTTTACGGTTTGCCAACCATTGAGCCTCTCACGTTCACGGTTTGCCAACAATTGAGCCTGTCGCGTTCATGGTTTGGCATCAATTGAGATTTGTTTTAAATGCCATTATGTCATTATAGTGATTGGCATAATCATGAAGGGCCTCCTTGGTAATAAAACACTGCAATTCGGTAAATAATTTAAAATAAGGAGTAATGTATAAATGAATAAATTAACATTTACGTTGATATAATAAATGAAATTAGAGAATACACAATGCAAATCATTACACATCATATAGGCCTAATCAGTTTTACAAAGGCCATTTTTAAACAGGAGCCGATTACCCTACTCGCGAGAGCATTAAAGAAACCAATTAGAGTCGAGTTCGCTTTAAATTGATTTAAGTCCACACAGAATTGATACGGCCTACTTAAATTAACATTTAAAGTAACCTCGAACGTGGTTAAACGTGTGTATGGGCTTGTGTTGTGCACGTGTGTATCAGTTACCTGTGTATAACTTTCACTAAGAATGGAATGCTTCACTATCGAGGATTCTATTTTCAAAATTGCATATAATTATTGATCTTTCGCGTATTTTATATTATTTAAAACTAGTATTTGTGCCCACGGGAGAGATGTTAGAAAATGAAATTCAAATTTGTGTGTGGACCGGATAAAGAGAACAATAAAACTTTTATGAGCAGTTAAGTGCTTAATTTATTTCCACTCGCTCCAATAACATAAAAATACTAAAATATAATTAATTCTTTCGTGAATAAAATGTATAAAGTTTAATAACAATCACTAAAATACATACCCAGTGGAGAAAAGTTACGAAATACCACGCTCGTAAATAGTGCCAACGAACAGAGAACCCCGAATATTGCTCATTAGACTTCGGGCCTGTATACCTCAGTACTACGTTATTGTTTGAGGTACTCGGGTTTAGCGTTAGGTTGGATTTCGGAGGCGTTATAGCGAAGTTCGTCTCTTGGTTCGATGATTCGAGTGGTTTAGCGGTTGGGGGATTTAGAGGTTTCGATGGTAGTTCAGAGGATTCGGTTGGTTTAGTGATTCGAAGGGTTCGGCAATTTGCTAGTTAAGAGGTCTCGAAGAATCGTGTGTTTTAACTGTTCGGTAGTTCAGAGGATTCTAGAGGTTTCGATGGTAGTTCAGAGGTTTCGGTGGTCCACCAATTTAAATGATTTAACGGTTTGGTTAGTTCAAAGGTTATTAATCAAATTGAATATAAAAATAAAGTAAATATTTTATTTTATATTTTTATAAATTGTATTAAATTATTATTAAACGGTACAGAAAATTGTCTGTTGAAATTCTTAAATTGTAAAACAATTAAAGTCCGGTTGTAAGTTGTAAATTAAGACAATATAGTAATTAAAAGTTAAATTAAAGGAAACAATTAAAAGTAAAGTTTTTGAGGTAGAAAGGAAACGTTTCAAAAGTTTTAATTACTTGGTATTCTAGGGCCTACTTGCATTTCACTCCACAAATTTCAGTTTAAATCTAATCTTAAAAGGCCTTTTTCTTCGTACTAATTACGGGTTCGGCCAGGCCCACAAAACGAACGAGGCATGACACATTCGAGACTTAACGCCCACGAAAAATTCCCGATGGGTTCCAGAGCGATACGCGGAAACCCTAACCGCATATCACTTTCGTAACGTATCTTTTACATACATGATTAAATTTGGGCCCCCTTTTTCCCATTTCCATCGTATCGTGGCCTACAATTCCTTAGTGGGTGATGATCGGGCCCCCCGTTCTTTACCATCCGATTGCCCCATTGTGGGCCAGGCTGAACCCACGATGGGTTTTTTTAAGTTGATGGTATAAGACCACGCACGGGAGGGATACCTTCCTAGTAGTTAGGCACGAACCCGCGACCAGTTTTAATCCACACCGCCGCTGGTGGGCCTTCAAAAAATGGCCCCATTAGTGACCACGGGAAGAAAAGAATCCTTTAAGCGGTGCTTTATTTTTTTTTAAACAATACACCGAGGCCCCAAAGATGTTTAAACCGTAGAAATTCGGTTATTTTCGATTATATTACTGAATTTTTTTTGGTGGAACAGCTTGGAATTTTACATAAGTTTTAGGATTGTTTAATTACATTTATGTATGCAAAAATATACCGAAAGTTTATCACAAGATGAAAATCTCGTAAGATTGAAATTCCATGTTGCAGCTTCTTGACCATGAACCGATCGATCTCATATCACGCCAGAAAATACAATTTATCGATCCTGAATACTGATCCTTTAAGAGAATGTACATGTAAAAAAGGCAAAATTAAAGACGATAAAACACTATTAATGGCACTAAAATGAATTAAAACCCTTGGATTAAGGCCCTTTTATCTCATGACTTGATGGATATATCATAAAGGTACGAGACTCCTTTTCCTTTCACTATAAATAAATTTTTTTTAAAGAGGCCCTAAACTATTACCGCAGCGTGAGGCCTTAAGCCTAATATAAACTGGTATAAAAGGGTTTTTTTTTGGTGCTTTTTCCTTTACTTATATTCTAGTGTCGAGCAATGTCAAATACCAAATCTCAACAATTTCTTGGCCCTAAAATGCAACATACGAGAGGCCCTTCCTTCTCTACCGAACGAAATAAATTTACAAGAGCGACGCCTTAGGTACGGCTCGTAAAAAGAGACCCCAATCCGTATATCTCGGTTTACGTGAAGGTACTTCAATGCGCCATTGGCGATGTACCTTCGCGTTGCAAGGGCCTTTAAATACGGATAGTTCAATTTAAAAACGTTAAGGCTTTATAAAGTTTATAAAGCAAGTTTATAAATCAATATTTACGAAAAAATTTCAAAGAAAATAAGTTAAAATCGAAATTAAAAGAAAAATAATAATAAAAATGGTGGAAGGTTTCGATCCTCGCGAGTCAATGTGACCCACTTTCATAAACGTTCACGCAAATTCATGACCAGTGTTCTGTGGTTCTATCCACTGGTGGGCCATTTTGTTGGTACTTTGAGATTCCTTTGCGCCTCGAAGAATATTAACAAAGTTTGGATTCATTAGAACCCCAGCAAAACCATTTCGTTAGAGTACTTTGAACACTCTTCAGGTTCTTCAACAGAAGCATTTTGCTAGTTTAATTTAATGGGATCTGCCAAGGGGTCCATCAGTGGCCGAATGAATAAAACCACCAACTTTCGTAGTTGGTCTTGGGGTTTCCCGGGTTATCTTTGCGTTTGTAACATCTAAATGGGAGACAGTTTCCCTTAAAATACCTTCCAGAAAGCATCCCCTTTCGGTAGATCGCCCTCGTGTCGCGTTGTCTTAATCAAATATAAGGGAGATACTTCCTGTGAGGCCCTTTGTACGAAAAACTGGTCCCTATTTAGGTGTTAGACATGTGAAAAAACCTGGTAAACCCCACGTGTGAGGCACCAGTGTTCTGTAGTGTTACTCACTCGCCCACTGATGGACTCCTTCGTTAGAAACTTGAGGAACCATTGAAACTTTTGAGGTTAACTATAATCTCAAGGAAATGCATTTTATTAAGTTGCATTGCACTTCAAGGGCCTTTGAGAACATATAAGATTCATTGCAACCGCAAGAAAATCAATTCGTTAGTGTGACTATAAAGTTCATTAGAAGTTTAAGGATGCTCCAAAGCCATTATATTGAATTATTGCACCATTGACTCGATAATCCGTATAGAACAGTGATAAAATTTCCATTTGTTTCGGTAAGTTAGCAGACGTTTGGGCCACACTGTGCATAAAATATAAGGCCTAAAATGGTTCTGAAAGGCCGGATTCGATTCCGGATCCTTAGAGCAGTAAGTTGACGTCTTAACCGTTATTCAAATATATTTGTGAACACTACAAAACGTGTTCAAACACCAGAAATCGACACTATTAAAAGCCTTCCAAACATTACAAAACGCCTTCCAAACACTAGAAATCGATGTCGAAACACTAAAAACTGTGTCTAAACACTATAAAACGACGTCTAAACACTAGATATCGATGTCCAAACACTAAAAACTGTGCCCAAACATTAGAAATCGATGTCTAAACACTATAAAACTGTGTCTAAACACTATAAAACGACGTCTAAACACTAGAAAACGGCGTCCAAACACTAGAAAACGTTGTCCAAACACTAGAAATCGATGTCAAAACAATACAAACTATGTCTAAACACTAGAAAATGCCGTGGAAACACTAGCAACACTATCCACAGAATCGCAAACACAGTCCAAACACTAAGATTTGAACAATAATTACAAAGTATTTGGACAATGAGACTATAAATCAAAAAGATTGTTCAAGTATTCGAAAATCTTTTGACTCGAATCCGGAGCAAGATAAGAGGAGATTTATGAACAGGAATGAAACTAAATTTTAATTGAAGAATTCAAGAAAATATTCGAAAGAATTTCTTTCTTTAAATATTTACAAAAACATTGATTTAATGTGTAATTAATGTAAATTTTATTACTTTTACAAATTAAATACATTTTTTACTTGAAAAATTGCAAAATTCTGATTTAAAATTAACTTATTTGCATAAATGTAATTAACTTAAGATGATATTTTTAAAAAGAAGTTTAGGGCCCTTCTGCGCTCGAGTATGGGACACAGAGGGCCCAAAGTTTAATTGTTTTTATTTTTCACATCATTTACACATTTTGACGACTTTCGGAAAAGAATTAGGCCCACAATTATGACCGGATCGGGCCCTAAACACCGAGTGGCATCACAAATTTAATATTTATATATAAGAATTAGTCTTGTTAGTTTTATCTACAGATTTCTTACGATTTTCAGAGGTGAGGGCCTCACATTTTTGACTGGCTCGGGCCCCGGACACAAAGGGGGCCCCCACCAGTTTATTTCTTTTAGGAAAAAAGCAACTCTTTTGTAAAATAAGACTAGACTAGTCTAATCCGCTTTCGGGCTTACAACGATTTAGGCCCGAGGCCCCTTTCAGGCCTGAGGCCCCTTTCAGACCCGAGGCCCCTTTCAGGCCCGAGGCCCCTTTCAGGCCCTAGAACACTTTTTAATTGGTTAATTTAGTTAAAACGGCATCAGTCATTAAATATATGAATCACTAACGACATGCAAAGTAGTAATTACATATCCATAGTTGATCAATACAGTTTTCAAGTATTGGACGTGTAACAAAGGAGTCACGAAGTGGAAATCCCCGAATAGCTTATTATGGGATGTTATTTATAGAAGAGGAAAATTCCCACCTGGTGTTTTCTAATACATAAAATTAGGGCCCCCTATCTGATATATAAATCATGACTCCTATCGATACTTTACGTATCAGGCAGATTAAACTTAAAACACTAAAGATAGTATGAGGTGTGTGGTGTTAATTACCATCTGTACGAATTCCCACCCCCCTTTACGTCATAAATTTTGCTTTGCTTTTCACCAGGAGGCCCTAATTTCCTTAAGAACTTGGCACTAGTAAACATCGTAGGGGATATCGCGGCTGACACTACTACGTAATTCTGAGTGATTTTTTTGGACACAAAAGAGGCCTTCCTGGGACCTTTTTCGGGTACGAAGTTGGAAAATTTTAAATCTGTTTCGAGTGCAAAAACAGGAAATTATAGAGAGGTTTTAGGTGCAAAAAATTGCTTTAAAAAACGCTGTCATGGATCATTTTTAAATAACAAAGAAATTCTAGATAATTGTTCTTGATTCAAGAGAAGCGAATCTGGATCGGTTCTTAGATACAAAATTGGCGATTCTAGTTCAGTTCTAGATGCAGAGTAATTCTAGATTACTTTTAGGATACAAGAACAACTATAGATAATTTTTTGGGTATAGAATGGACAATTCTGGATCAGTTTTAGATGCAAAACAGGGCAATTCTAGATAAATTTTGAACACAAAATTGAGCAATTCTAGGTCATGTTTTTGGATTAAAAATAAAATAATTCTAGATTCAGTTTTTTTAGATACAAAAATGGACAGTTCTAGATAATTTTTGACACAAAAGTAAATCATTTTTCGGATACAAAAATGGTAGATTCTAGATCATTTTTTGGGCATAATAATCAGCGATTCTAGATAATTTCTGAGAGAAAATTGGGCAATTCCAGATAATTTTCTGGTTAAAAAAAAAAAAAGGAAAATTCTAGATTTAGCTTGTAGATACAAAAAAAATGGGCATTTCTAGATAATTTTTGAAACAAAAAAAGCAATTCTAGACAATATTTGAATTCAAAAATGGGCGATTCCGCAACATTTTTATAATACAAAAATGGGATAGTCCGGATGATATTTTAGATAGAAAAAACGGGAGAGCGATTCTAGAACGTGTTTAGAATTCAAAAAAGGGTTATTAAAATGTCAAAACTCTTAGCGTAATTTAAAAAATCTGGCGAAAAACCCGGGCGTGTTCATGTAAATTCATGTAAATACAAATTGCTATTTAAGTAAAGCTACACATAATATACATTAATCGATTAATTATCAAGACATAAAAATCGATACGAGTGAAAAACTTCCAGAAATTTTATAATTATTCTATCCTGTTTATAGAGGGGGCCCCACGAAATTTATTTTGGGGCCCCCTAAGAGTAGCCAAATGGCCAAACATCTAATTAAATCCGCGACTGGTTGTATACGAGGCTCTCTCCGGGGTTCGACAGAAGCCAGGCCCGTTACCACTTTGAGGCGCCAGCACGTAAAAACAAACGTAAAAGGCATAATTATATTTTAAGAAGTTAGAATGAGGTCTCGCTAGGTTGAGGCCTCCTTCTGGCTTTACTATGATGAGGCCCTTGGTTGTATATTAATTATAATTTAAAGCGATGACAAACGAGGCCTAGTCGGTAGACCAGTTCGAAAAGGCCCTAAAGCACTCAGCGTAAACTTGACAGGCCCTCTTTTATGTCTGTTTTCGTAATAACCACAAGATGTAAATCACGTAATACAGGCAGTGGCCCTTCCAAACGTTAACAATTAGAAGAGCGTGAACCCGAGAGGCCCTTTTACGTTATGTAAAGCCTCAATCGAACCGAGAAAGTTAACAAGCGTCGGACTTTGTGTTTTGAACCCCCGAATATATCAGTTGCACGTGTCGGAGGCCCTTCGAAATGCGAAAGACTAGAAAAGAGTGGGCCCGAGAGGCCTCCTTTGTATAAATTTACATTGTTTAAAGGTTGTAAACTGTCAATTTCTTAGCTATAGAAATTAGAGTACCAGACCAAGACTATATATATATCGACGTATTTGTTGGTGTCTGAGGCCCTTAGAAACCCGAAATGCCTCCTTTGTATAAATTTACATTAGGTAAAGGCTGTAAACTATCGAGTATCAAGTGTTTTAACTTACACTACAGAATTTCGAGTATTAGACCAAGGCCACGTATCGATGCGCGTATCTGAGGCCCTGAGATACGCGAGGCCCTAAATCCGCTACCGCATTAAAGATATTTGATAGTCTAGATTATTATTAAGTGTGTCAGTTGCTAAAATTCGCATGTAAACGTATTGCAAATCATTATACAGTCGATGACTTAACACGCGAGCCATAAATCCTTGGAGGGATCGATACAAATACGTCATATTTATGCCCCCTTTTTGAATTTTATATATTACTGGAAAAATAAGATGTTAAACTTCAAATTCTTGTCAGAGATTTACATTTAAAAAGCCAATTTTTAACACTTAAGAACCCCCCAAAAAACTGGAGTGAATGAAGGAAGAGGGCCCCGGGTGACTTTCTACGAGAAACTGGCCCCCTTTTAGGTGTTCAGCACGTAAAGAAACACGGAGAACTCCGCGTTGGTGGAGTGCGAACCCGCGACAGACTACCAGTGGTCCTCTAAAAAATTTTGGATCTCAAGGGGTGGGTCAATTGTCATCTAACCTCGACATTAAGAAGGAATTTCTTTTGAGGCTGAGGCCTTCATAAGTGATGGTGACAGGCCTCTATCATAAATGACCAGCAGGAAAATTTTTGTTCGGGCATCTCATTTACAGGAGGGCCTCAAAAACATTTGTTACAATTGTAAAGTACCTTTACTTTTTTTTATAATCACATTTTATTACTTAAAAAGGGTGGTCCAAAAGTGAGTTAACCACTGTTCGTTGCGATGAATTTACTTCTGGGTTGTCCTGTTTAATAAGACGATGTAATTTAACATAATGGAGACCTCAAAGAGCCAAGTGTCTCGGGCCTCTCTCGACCCCCGAGGGGCCCTTACAGATATTAGGAATATTTTTTAAATTAATGTTTTAATTGTATTGTCTCTGTTATTTAACTTGAAATTATGTAATTTACATTTTTTGGGGGGCATTCTCTAATGGATTCCAATCATGAAACGGCAATTTACCTCTAATATTTGGGAGAAATTGCCAATTTTAAACGCATTTTTGTGCCTTTTTTTTTCGTGTAATGGACCCATTTAACTCCTAAATGGTGTCGATGACTCATTAATGGCTACGGATTCTCGGAATGACCTCTTGCTGCAAAAAGTGGAGTAATTTCGGGCCCTGTTAGAGAGGTTGTAGCGGGGATCGATATAGAAGGGCCCTAAATTTAATCATCTGTATAAAAACGCAATTCGAAAGCTATACGAAGTGGAAATATTTATTTTTATTTACGTATTTTGGCTTTAGAAGAGGTGTGGGGCCCATACGTCTCTCCGTTTTCCCTCTCTCTCTCTCAGGCCCTACTTCTCATCTCTCAGGCAGTCTCTCGCATTCCTACGTCTCGTCTGTCAGGCTCTCTCTTGCTTCTCTCAGGCCTTCTCGCTCGGATACTATATAAACTATTACAGAAAAAATTATTATAATGGGGCCCACTACCCCAAAAGAGCAGAAATATAAACGTTGACGCTCCTAAGAGCGACAAGTCTGGGATTCAAAGACCCTTACACAGCCCTCACACTACGGAATTGTAGGTTCTGTGTGGGGCCTTCCGAGATGGAGAAGATGCGGGATTTATCCCGGAGACTCAAGCTTACAGGAGCCCTGAAATTACACAGAGAAAGAGAGAGAAGGGGAAGAAAGAAATATGATAAACTGGGTGCGTCAACTTAGAAGGCATAGGGGGCCCAAGAGAGATCGTGGCTCTGTTTTCACATTAAGTTGATTATAATTAGTCATACTCATTGCCAATTTAGCTCCTGACATTATGATATTGGTAAACCCCACGTTATGGTATTAAAATTTATCACTATGGCCTTACATTACGTAAATGGAAGGCCCCACGTTATGGGACTAAAGTCTGTTAGGGGCCCCACAGTTTTCATATTCAGGAACGATCGGAACAAATGAAAGATTATATAATTATTCGAGATTAAATACATTTTCTGGAGGGCCTATGACGTAAATTAAACCCACCCGGATATAAGGTATACGTTATAAGCGGGAATACACTTAAAACGTGAGTCATTATAGATCTACTGGCTACGTGTTGGCTGTATTAATTTATAGAGCTATTTTACACAATATCATACTAGAAATTGGGTAATTTAAAGTGAAATTAATGGTAATAGACACAAAAAAAACCTTCAAAAAACCATTTTAAATCAAGACTTTTCAGTTGGCGAGTGACAAAACCCTCGGGAGCTATAAGAATGCCAAAGCAATATTGCAGTCTTTCAACACGACGAAACGGGATTATCGACCGGAAAAATAATAAAAAAAAACACCGATTTTAGAATCTAAAACCCACCAAAATACCCAAAATCTTCCATAAAAATCCCACAAGATTAAATAAATTCCATTTAAAATGGCTTAAAATCACCATTTTTTGGGTCAGTTCTCGTCTACTCGAACTCGTCTCGAGTTGCCACGCGCGTAAAACCTCTTTGCACTAAGATTTGTGAAGGTTTCGGATCGTTGAGGCCTTAGAAAATAGGCCCACCAATGGCCGAGTGGATAAAGCCATCGCACACTGGTCGTGCAGTTTACCGGGTTTTATTCACGTTACTAACACCCGAATAGGGGTCAGCTTTCCGTAGAAAGGCCTCCCGGGAGGCATATCTCCCACTTGTCGCATTGCCGTATATATATAAAACATACAAAAAAAGGGGGCCCCAATGTTTCCAAGAGTTTATGCTGTGTAAACTTTGTGTCACGCTATACTCGGCATCGAACAGCTACTAGTTTACGATCGAATTTCTGCGCGGGGCCCGGGGTAGAGAGAGCCCTTTTGCCATGTATTTTTGAATAAATGAAATACATAGAATGTTTCTTAAAATATTTTATTTTCTGTTGATGAAAGTAACATTAACAGGGTACAATTAGCAGGGCCCGACTCCCAGTCTCGATGATCCTACCTAGCAACAAGTTAATCGAGGAATTTCGAAGGCCCTTCTGGTCTTCTGTCTAAGTTAGTAAGGCCCTTATATAAGCGGAAATAGAAGGATATCGGCCTATAGCAGGGCCTTTCTAAAAGGATAAGACATTACAGTATTTGAACCTGTATTAAAGGGCCTCACTAGTATCTAGGGCGTTTCATTCCGAGGGCATCGGATACTCAAATAAATGTGTAATGAAATTCCTTTTTAAAAGTAATGAAAAAAATCTGCTTTTTATTTGTTTTGTTCATTTTCTTCGCGTATTTTTAAGGAGCAAGAAGAAGGGCAAGGCCCTTCTTCACCTATATCAGGCCCCAGTTATTAATTACAAATTCCATAAAATATCTCATTCAAGATTAATTTAATTAAACTTCTCATTTATAAAAATATATTATTAAGCCTATTTAATATTTTAATAAATGGAAATATTCTTTATATTATAGTAATTAATTTATTATAATTAATTTAATGTTTAAAGTTATTTTTTCAAATGTTCATTTTAATTGTTCTTAATGAATGTCAAATACTATTTTTCCCTATAGCGTGAGTCTAAAGTCCCGTTTTCCTCTATTCAGCGAATACTAAATTCCCTTTATCCCTATTCAGCGAGTACTAAATTCTCTTTTTTCCCTATTCAGCGAGTACTAAATTCCCCTTTTCCCTATCCAACAAGTACTAAATTCCCTTTTCCCTATCCAACAAGTACTAAATTCCCTTTTCCCTATCCAACAAGTACTAAATTCCCTTTTCCCTATCCAACAAGTACTAAATTCCCTTTTTCCCTATTCAGCGAGTACTAAATCCCGTTTTCCCCTATTCAGCAAATACTAAATTCCCTTTTTCCCTATTCAGCGAGTACTAAATCCCGTTTTTCCCCATCGAACGAACAAAAAAATTTAGCGATATTAATATCCAACGAAACCGTACACGGCGTAACATCGAATATCAAACAAGATTTGATTAATTGCCCGGAATTAACGCCATGAAAATTAAACCACCGAACGTCGTAACGTCATAAATTAGAGCGAATTACACAGGTGTTACGGGCGGATAACGCTCGCCACTTTCTTAAATTCACCCGAGGAAGTGTTACTGCTCTTCCGAGACGAATCATTAACTCCTAACAGGAGTAACATCCCCGGATCGATAGGTCCAAAGTTTCGTAATGAAACAACAATTGCGGGGTGACGTATCCGAATGACACAAGGAAATGGAGCGAATTCGTACGAGGTGACGTAAAAGAAAAAGAGGGGACGATAACGGCAACTTTCGCCCCCCCCGTAAAGTATACACAAGAGATCGATTTCGTTTCAAAACGCATATTAACACGTCACAATACTCGCTTATCTTATCGACAGCGACATTTCGAACACGAGCGGCGAAGGGGGGGGAGGGTGAACGTGGGGTAATTTTTTAAAAATCGGGTTTATTGTTACGAACTTGCGCGTGGCTTTCTCTTCCCCCTTTAGAATGCGCGTGGCTTTCTCTTCCCCCTTTAGAACAGATGTAAATCACGAGCCAGTGTCGCAGTGTGTGTGTGTTTGTGAGGAGGGAGAACACAACGACTTTGATTTTTCTCCGGGAGTGAGTTTGAATCGATAATGACGTCACTGGTCTATCCGCTATCATTAAACCGAACCCGAGAGAACGATCGTGATTACACTTTAGAGAATTAATAAAACAACTCCATCCCACTCCAATTGTTATTGATTTATAAGCTGCAATCGTCGCCGCCGTGTGAACCGATCCTTTCTATCGACAACCGAACAAAAAAAAAAAAAAAACAAATGCGATTTACTTCTCTCGGGGGCCGAATTTAAACGTGCGGGCCTGAGTCGTGACGCGTAAGAGTCCCTTATTAACAGTGACGACCGACTACCACACGGGGCCTCAGGCAAACTCCGTAAGCTCTACTACCCCACCCTTGTTCGAATGAAGTGACATTAAGTTACATTTTGTTTTTTCCTTTATCTCGGGCCCCTAATCGGCTTAAGGGTTAATCTGCCACCGTTTGTAAGATTATAATAAACATAGAATAGCCAGGCCCCAAGTTGTAGTATATTTATAAATCGGGCTCCACTTCGATACAAAAATTGGATGATAATTTGAGAAAATACAAATTTGATTTTCGCACGGGCGGATTCAAATTTCGGCTGTTTGGGGGTCGGGTTTAGAGGCCCTAATTGGCGACGTGTAAGAAAGAGAGACCCTCGTCCGAAATCCTCGTCGTTTTAAATTTATTATTAACGCTACCCTCAAAAATTCGAGGCCCTAAACGGAAACTAGGGCCTCATCCGCTCGTTCGATGCAAAAACACGGACGATAATTTATAAATAGCAATATTATTTATGTCAGTTACGCTAAGAAGAGGCTGTGTTTTCATTTTTACGTCCGTGTTTTTTCTTTACAACGCTGGGGCCTGGCAATTTGTAGAAATTGAGAGGCCCCAGAACTAAATGGAAAAGGATTAAATCCTTCACCGAAATAACAATAAACTTAAAACAGCGAGGCCCTAAAGTAAATCGGGGCCGCTCGTTACGTGACGTCGGGAAATTTGCGCGTCGAAAGTTACGTTAAGGCGCGTCGTTGCCGTAATTTTCGCGCGGCATCCGTGACGTAAATAACGTAACGCTCGAGCCGAAATATTTTACAATTTTGTTACGAAAGTCGCCCCTTCGAGCGTTATCGATTAACTGTCGTAACGCCAACAAGTATCTACCGGTGTTGTAAGCGTCACACGAGAGCGGCAAGAGACGTTGGTATAATTTACGCGTGTCCGGGACATCCGTTCGGAGTTACGCGCGCGTGAAGCGAGGGAATCGAACCCGGTACCGTTTAAACGCGTGGCACAAGCGGCGCGTAACACTCACCGTCGTTGTCGTAGTGGCTCCAAACTTCGATGAACTGCGTGGCGGTCAAGTTCTTCAGATCGTAACTGCCTTTCTCCCTGAATCTCTTGAGGAAGTTGCCCCCGTATCTGGAACAGCCAGCCATGACGTCGTCGACGCACCACTCGACCTCCCCTTTTATCTGTCCGGTCGAAGGAAGCGCACGCGCACTGCGCGCGAGAGACGTAGAAAATATCCTGGCTGTCGGCTCTCTATCAGATTGCTTCTCCCCCGGCCGAGGACGGAAGACGATCTTCATCATCCCCGCCTCGGGAGGAGGATGAGGATGATGTAATTTTTTTTTTTTTTTTAACTTTCGGGTTCCTTCCGAGAGGCCGACGTGGTTCCTAAATAATAGGAGAAAAATGGGAGGTAAATTAAATTCGGTTGGGTGCTAGTAACGTAAACTACGGTATATAATAATTAGTATGCGTTTAACCTGTGTAATGGGAGAGAAAGAGTGGTTTTGTTGGATCGAATGGGTGTTTCGACCATCCTATTCTGCCTTTATAAAACAGAGATCCTGGGTTTGTGGCTGTAAACGGTTGTAATCCTGATAAACGGTAGAGTCTGCTAAACGGTTGCGATCCTGATAAACGGTTGTAATCCTGATAAACGGTAAACGGTTGTAATCCTGATAAACGGTAGAGTCTGCTAAACGGTTGCGATCCTGATAAACGGTTGTAATCCTGATAAACGGCTGCGATCCTGGTAATCGGCAGTGATTCCTATAGCTAGTGATCCTGATAAACAGCAGCGATGCTAATTAAGAAGAAAGATCCTGACGAACACGCATATTTTATATCGAACCGACATACAGGAGTTCCAACAATCCTGATAGAGTCTTTAAATCAGTAGTGGTATTCATCAAGATGCTATTAAGATAATATTATTGGACCACCCGTACGTCAGTTCGACCCAATAAAATTTGTATTATGTCAGCTGTGACGTCCATCAAGACCACTGTTGATATAAGATAATTAGAATTGTTTGACCGTATGTTTGTCAGTTCGATCCGTAAAAATTTTTCGAATCTTATCAATATAATTCAAAAATAAACAGCGAAATCGCTGTGTTCACACCACGAGAACTCAATTTTCTAGTGTTGTAAGTGAAGCAATTCCACCCTTTTATAACGTCGTCGATATTTACGTAATAGTAAACAGTATTGTTGTTAAAGATTAGAGTTACAGAAAAAAATGTATTGTATTTACGTGTAAGTTAATTTACGTGTTTTCATTGCGTATCAGTACCGTAAACGGTACACGAGTGCTTGCAGATAGAAAACAATTAAAGTACAGTACAGTACAATTACCCCCATTACTGGCAAAGAAACGAAGAAAAATCAGCAGGAAAGATAACAGGAGGGGAAAAAATGGTGCCACACACGGCAATACTGTTAAAGAAACGCAAAATTGAAGCCCGAAAATCCGAAAATGATTGATGATTTTCATAAAATGTTGTCACGTGTATAGATGGTAAGAGTAATTATAGTGTTCTGGTATGCAAATGAGATTGGTTTCCAGTCAAGAATATGTTCGACTCTGTGACGTCATCAATCAATTTGCATATTGAAATACGCGATGACTCCGCCGTTCACGAAGTGTAGTTTACTGGTTAAGTTCAATTAAACTGGTGTAAGGACAATTGTTCTGTGTTATAAGCTGGTATAAGATCAGTTCTTCTGACCTGTTCAAGAAAATTTCACAGAATAAGAGTTTATAACAGTTGTTTACACGGAACGACTGTTCTTTCTTACACCAGAATACAAAAAAACCAAAAAAATGTACTGAACAGAGAGTATAAACTATTTAATCAAACAATAGAACATACTCTAACCATATTTTAGGGCCTGATAATATGATGCTGACCTATCACAGGAGGAGCATTTGAAGCAGACCTCACATTTAAGGAATCTCAGGAAGTGTTAACACTTAAATTGGGGCGACTTTCCCAATGAAAATTCTTCTGGGAGGCACCTCCTTAACAGATCGCGGATACTCTATCACATGCTCTATCAAACCAAACCTTCATCAATGAGGCCCTAAGGTATAGACTCAAAACGCGAGGTTTGCAATTTGATCGATAGCAAATATTGATCGATTGTTGATTAGCAGATTGCGGTTCTTCTTGCACGAAAGAAGGATTATGTGTAATAATCATACCCTGTGGGAAAGAAACTAGAAAGGCCCCTTTGTCTGGTCCTCGAATTTACACAGGCCTCAAAAATCTCCGTTAGAAATGATTCGTTCCTTTGTTTTTCCCGTGTATTAATGAAGGGAAAAAACATTCATTTTTGTCAAATTTTATTATTGAAAAAAAATAAAATTGGGTCCCAAAAAAAATAAATAGCACCGGCTTTGTTGACTTAGGGCCTTGGTGGTAATTCTGTAGAATAATTTCGTTCAGTCTTTTATATGTAGGTAAACTAGATTCTTTTCCTGGGGCCTCGAGTTTTTAAGGGCATCAGACCCACACAAATAAACATATTCTCTTTTGCGTAGGGCCGAGTTTAGACTTGTGACGGGCCTAAGTTATTATGTAAAAGGCCCTTCATCTTCACCAAATAACAATATATAAAAGCGAGAGGTTCTAAGCTGCAAGCTTGTGCGGTTCCTAGTCTTGAGCCAATACAATTAATCGATACTAGCTAAGATCTTCCAAAGAGGAGGCCCTTCAGGGAAGACTTTCCGTGAGAAACTGACATCTATTTAGATGTTAGGCAAGTAAAGAAACCCTGAAAAACTGCAAGTGGTCAGCCCGTTGGTGAGGCGCGAATCCGCGACCATCAGAATTCAGGTGTTACATCTATTTGGCCATTGGTGGGCCCACTTTGAAGGGTCTCAGACAGATTTTGCTGGATCAAGTAGACTAGATGGTCCTTCAGTTAGCATTGGTGATTAAAGATCCTTAGCGTAAGTGAAAAACTTAAGAATCGTTCTAATCTCACCTATACTTTCGAATAATTTAATTACATTTATGTCGGTAACAAGGGCGCCCTTATAATGGGGCACTCCATTATCAATAAATAGAAATCATGCATAATGTATGGTGCCCTTTCTTTTTATAGCTTGTGGCCCCTTTTTATAGTCTGCGGGCGCCGCTATCATTTGTTATTTCATTTAATACAGACATCGAGGCCAAACCGCCATCTTATATAAGCATCTGCCATCTGGTGGTTTTATTACACACTACTCGCGTCCTTCCATATTCATCCCTCGTTTGAGATAAATACGAGCTAAGGCGAAAAATAATGTATCTGTATCTCTCATCAATCGATTGTGGGTACAAATATATGATGGGAAAAGGCCCTCTTAATGCGCGTATAACCATTGTTTCGTAGTTTAACTGAACACAAAAATGTGCAACGTTCAAGCAGAGTAACCTATACTTGAACTTAAACTTGCTGTAATGTAATCATTTTCACTAAATTAATTAATTAATTCCGCTGCTAGTAACTTTTTAAAGTCTCTAGCCTTTGGGTTTTTAGGAGCAAGCCCATTATAAATTCGGCCAGGCCTATAATAGGGCGGCGGAACTGGTTCACCCATCACTCTCCCGCTCTACTGGCCGAACCCACGATGGCTTTGTCTGAAAGGATCTTTTATTGTCTACAGGGCGAAGAGCCTAAATATACACTATGGGTGCGTTTTTTTATTCTGCTCTAAACGAGCGATGCGAGAACTAATATCACGTGACAGAACATACCGGGTTGTTCTCGGAGCTTGTGGTAATAAACGAACTTGATATACTAGGATCGAAATGTTAAAACTCAAACTATTATTTGCTTTCAGGTTTTTAACATGAAAATATATGTTTATCCACGTCTTTAATGTTGTATGCAGTGTATTCTTTACAATAGCTGCACACATAACAGTTTCTGCGTTACACCCGCTATGTTCAAGCTATTGCAAAGATTTGTGGGTAAGTTCTCTAATTCAATCTCGGAGCGTAAAGAGCTCTCGGAGACTCTGATACGTCAGGAAACACTCCGATTGAAATAACAACAACACCGAAGTTTGCTCCGAAGCACTTAACAACCGCTCTTATCGTTCTCTAAGTACTGTACTGGGAATAAATTAACAAACCAACTCAATATGGCATTCGAGACAACAGCCGCCATATTTAGTCCACTTTTAGTAGTGAAATGCCTACTAACTTATTACAGTACTTTACACCAGTGGTTCTCGATGGTATTGTAAATCACCGACCGAAAACAACTGTTAAATGCAGCTATGACGTCAAAATGTACACTTTCTAGAATGGGACGAGCCTTCGAAGAGGCCACGAGATAAAAGTCGGGAACTAGTCTTAGGCGATTAAACAGAAATTTTTAAATACAGTAGACCTCCTATAACACGGTAGATACGTTTCGTTTTATAAGAATTCCGTGTTTTACGAGTGACTTAATTAATTAATTTAAATACATGAGCCAATCACAGCCCGGCACGTATGCAGTTTAGGGACTACGGCTGTTTGAAATGTTTTCTTCCATAAAATTAACCGATTCTAGACTAATTTAACTCAACATTTCCAAAGCACGTATAATTTTTTGGGAATAATCCATATAAACTATGCTATAAACAAAAAATTGTAGGATTACTTACCGAGTGTGCACCGTTCGACGACCCATTGCTTAAGCTTGTTTTCGTCGCGGAGCGGCGCATCGAACGGCGGGCGCGTTTCCCGATAAGTTATTTTTCTGCGAAAAATTCTCTGAACTTCGGAGACATCATTAATTTAAATATAATTTTTAGGGCCGTTGAATAATAAATGTTTTAGTAGGTCCAGTGCTCGTCCACAAACTCAACAATTTGTGCAATATCCGCTATTGGTCTAGATTCGATCAATCCTGTCGCATCACGACTCGGCGATGACGTTTTACGTGTCTCTTTTAGCGTGTTTATACGAATACGATCGCAATTTTTTCGTCGTGTTAAATGAACTCGTGTTATAGGGGTCTACTGTACCTACAATGGGTAGGCCTGGCCGAAAACCCACAACGTGGCCCGATATATGCGACACAGTTCATGCTCGGAAAAATTTTGGGGGTTTTTCGACCCCGAGTGTCCCATAGTAGTAGGCTAATAGCTTAACCTCCTTGGCTCGAAATGGGCTGACTGAACATGACAAACATATCAAATAAGCTGGGCCACACCCTTCAACTGTCCAAAGTGTGCTTCTCACCAGAGCTGACCACGTAGCGTTTTCTTCACGTGTATAATATCAAAACTTCTAACTAAAAATGTCACTTAGAAACCACAAACATTATTAAAAACAACAGGTTTTAATTTTATTCTGTTGGTAACAGGATGTATCCATTGCTTACAAAGTCGTCAAATGCTTGTACTTACATCTGGCATAATAATAATATGAGAATATACAATCATTACACATGCAAGTGCACACACAACTAGTAAACAATACGCTCCGTAGTAGATCTGGAAAAATTCTTGCAGGCAGGCCTTCGACTCCTTATTATGCCACTGCAAGCAGTACAATAATAAACACACTTAAATATTTGTGTGTTGGTTATTGGATAATGTTCAACTGATCAATTTCACTCAAAGTAATGCCATTAAGAAGTCTGTTCAAATGTTGCATAGTTGAACACCATTTTGCCTTAATACCCTACAAAAATGTAGGTATTTGCAGAGACTTTCATCAGATTCCATTTTTGAGAATGCATTTTGTATTTTGCATTCTTGAAATTTCAACAATTGCCCAATGTCTGAGAAAATCAGGAACCGCTTCTCAATACCGTGAAGATTGTCAGAATTTCAAGCTGTTGCGGCTGCAGAGTAAGCTGATATGAATCCAAAAATATCAATTAAACATTATTGTTGTTTTTCTTTATATTGGCTTTGTGGACTTCTTGTATGAGGGTAATTCAACTTTGCCTGGAATTTAAGCAATTGTGATGTGTTACATGCACTTTGGGCTATATGTCTTATACATAAATTGGGATTACAATTTATATTTCTTTCTCTAGGTATTCTCCACACACCGATTTCTCCCATTACTTTTCCACAAATGCAGAACGGAACAAAACTATTTTGGCAGTTGTTGGAGACACTGCACGACATGCTCAGACTTCGGCATACCGGTCGAGTCGCCCGTCTTCTGAATCTTCCTCCAAAGAACCAAACAGATGATAATCGCACCGTGACGGATCCTAACGGCCAACAATCCAAAATTTCCCAAGTCCGTTGATTGCGGTTGTAATGCCACATGCAGGCTGTGTTCCAAATGACTTCTATTCTGCAGGCATCACTGTCAAAATGACGGGAGAAGTGTATGTGGAGAGGTAAGGTACCTACCTAGAGGAAGAAGCATAGATTGTGACTTTGTAACATGGTTCCATTGCTATTACTGAATTTCCCTAAGTTGAACTGGCCTATATTATATTAGTTATGCATACAAAATAAGGTTTTTTAACCATTATATTCTACATACTAAGTTAAATTTTACTTAATGAAAGCAGCTTAGTGATCAACCATTATCTTGTACTGTACCACTTCTCCATTTACTGTTTCCAATCAGTCTATAATGTCTAATTCACTTTCTTTCTCTGCATTCACGTCTTCTTCCATCTCTTGGTCATGTACTGGATAGTATGTTCTGGAAATTGCTGCATGATTTGCATAAACAGTGCAATAAATAGAAGAATAAATTATATTACTACTACTTAAAATGGTCTTATATTGATCATTGCACATTCAAGAATTAAATAGGTTTGCTTTTTAAAGAGAAATGGTAATTATTCTTAACTTTAATGAAGGGAGTTTCAAGAAACATCACTAAATTACTATACCAAACAGATACTACTCACTTATTTTCGGCTAGTTCTTGATAAATATGGACTTGCCCAAGGAACTGTGTTTGCTAATCTGACAGATCAGTGTATATACAATTCTAAGGCTCATTTTTATTTAATGCCAAACTAGTAATTTATGATAACCGACATTTGATGCAAAAAAGGAAAGTACAGGGCATTATAAGTTGTCGTCGGGGGTTCTACCCCCATAATTTTTCAATCAGAACCAACAAAATAAAACCACTTAGTGTATAAAAGTATATCCCAGAGTGAGAGAGATTCCATAGTCTTTGCACTCACCCAACATTTCTTCCTGTGGGGATATTGAAGGACATTGCTTACGGGACCCCTCGTGATTGTTTGCATGAAACTGAAGCTCAGAATTGTTGCTGTGATAGAGACAGTTACACCACAAATGAAGAGAAACTGATTGTCGCATGGATATTTTAGGTGCCACAAAAGGTGTGCATGTTGAAGTCATTGTTTAACATTTTACAGTATCAATTCCACATTTTTGAGTTACACTTTCATATTCCAAGTTTTATTTTGTTGGTTCCAGCCAAAAAATTATAGCGAATGGGAACCACAACAATAATTTAGAATCATTCTGTACCTCATCTATTGTTGTATTTATTTCTTTGTAAGTTTTATATCCTTTAACTGAGAATCCTGTCTGAATTCCTTTTCTAGTAATAATGCAAGTGACTTAAACTTTTAATTTTATATGTAGGTTACTTCTAACATTTTGCATCCTTGTCTTTATAATTTTTAAATAAATAAATATAACATTCCCGGGTTTAACACAAATTCACTATCTTGCATTGATCAACTCTACTTGCAAACTGCAGAAATTGGCATTTTGCATGCTGCTATCACAACCAATATACAAAAATTTATCAATTACACGGGGTCTGTCAGAAAAATGGGAGATTACAAATAGACTATTATTAACTTTTGAATATAATAGTCTATTTGTAATGTAAGGATTCTCACTGACGTGCAAACACTCCTCACATCTTCAAAGCGCATCATGCGTTTATAATGTATTCTCTGGTATGTTGTCGTGTAATGAACTTTTGCTTCAAGTTTTGATACTTTGTAGATGATCTTCATATTTTTCCCGTGTCTTCGTGCCGTATTCATTACTGTGTGTCATAATTGGTTCAAACACCATTGTATAAAGACTTTACTATGTCTCCTGTATAACTACTTTACCACACTTCTATATAATTTAATGTGTTTATTTACATTTTAAGTAAATTTGATCATTTACGTAATCCTTATTTATATATTCATTTACAGAAAAGCCATAATATTAGAAAAATAAATACTAGATGATTGAAGAAAAGTAGAACTTGAAATAAGTGGTGGAAGTCGGACTTAGTGATGCCGTGAGAAAGTACCTGCTGCACCACCTGAATGTCCGACCCTCGGCACTGTCAAACTCTACTTTCTGACATAATTAGGAGTCCATCTCTTAAATTTAGCATCTTATGATGATCTTATGATCATCTTGATTAAGCAGATGATCTTATGATCTTCAGTAAGTTACAAACCATCTTGTTTTTTAACGTATATATTAACATATACTTACTACATTATATTTTTGAAAAGTATAAAAAAAAATAACAAAAATTAAGAACAGTATTTAACATTTAATACTAAAAGATACAAGAGTTGAATGATAAATAAAGCTTCCATTTGTAGAGAATTAGTTCGAGAAAAAGTAGAATAATACATCAATAGCTAGCCGTAAACACTAAAAGATCATGCACATCCACATAAATTTTTCGAAGAAATCACCGTTTAGACCCAAGTTACCCAAATCTGGAGCACAGCACAAGTTAATCTTGCCCCAAACCCATCTTGCACATCACTTGTGACCTATTTTTAGTATATGGAATATACAAAATACTTGCAGCTCACCTGCCGATGTCTCATGTAATTTGGCCCACCAATTTATACCAACATTCAATCCATCTTTGTATCCTACAAATGAAATTCAGCAAGAAATGTTAAGAACTTTAATTTCTGAGTTACTCTGCACCGTTGGGCTTCCGGTCACTCCCAAAATTAAAGGCAGTGCCGAAAGGCAAGATGCTTTTTGTAGCATGCCAAAGTTCGAGTTGCCTTGTGGGAATGGTTTAAGGGAAACAAATCAAAGAGC
This sequence comes from Centruroides sculpturatus, assembly GCF_000671375.1. NCBI lineage: Eukaryota > Metazoa > Arthropoda > Arachnida > Scorpiones > Buthidae > Centruroides > Centruroides sculpturatus. The sequence continues at coordinate 76,804 of NW_019385616.1, read as the reverse complement.
TTTATCATGCATGTAATGCAGAAGTGGATCAAAAACTTGGAAAAATGCTGGAATAACTTGTAATTACAGTAATAAATGAATACATAAAATTAAAATAAATTATTTCTACCTCTTCAGAAACTAACTTTATAAAAATGCAGACCTCATTTATCAATCAACCTCATATTTTAAATAAAATAATTTAAAAATTTAATCCTTACGGCTTCTAAATTTCTCTAAAAAAAAAAGGGGAAATTTTCTGAGGAAGACGACGATTTCGTTACTTTACGGGAATTTGTCTGTTAACGAAAACAAATAAACAAACAATGAAACTTTTTAAAAATAGAAATAAAGAAATAAAAAATCATAAAATACATAAACAAATATTTTTATTATTTATTTTTAAAAACTTATAACTCATTTCCAGTTGGATATCGTCATGGAAACTTTTCAAACAATTATTTATTTATATCTCACAAGCCATAGTAACAAGATTGTTTGAATTCACTCTAGAGATGCAATCCTTGTGGCAACTGATCATTCACGCATCAGAAAAACAAATTTTTTTTTTAATTTTTTTTTTTTTTAACTTCTCCATCACAGCAGTTTATTCAGCAACCACAGCTACTTACACAATTTGGTGGCCCAGAAATTTCTAGGGGCCTTCAATCAACCAGGAGAACATCGAAAACAAATTACAGGTGCAATGATAACAAACTGTTTGCGGTTCGGACCGAACGGCAAACGAAGATGACTATGCACTGAGGGGGATGAACCGAGTGCAGTGGACCGATAAAGATCAATAAATGCTCCTCTTTCTTTTTTTTTTATGTTTTTTTTTTTGTTCATTCGCATTAAAATAACAGTCATTGTATAAGATCGTCCACATTTGCGAAAGCACAAGAGCCTAATCCCGACCGTGACATCAGTCTTATTAATTCACGGGTGTGAGCCAGTGCTAGTTCCAGAGGTGGCTGACGAGGCAATTTCTGGGATTCTGTAAGAGAAACAACAAAAACGGGCTTTTAAAAACGGATGGAAGATTAGATGCTATACGATTTTATTACTGAATGCCGAAAATATTACAAATTTTAATAAATAATTTCCTTAATAATTTTTTTTTTAAGAGTAATANAAATTTTAATAAATAATTTCCTTAATAATTTTTTTTAAGAGTAATAACATTATATACAAGACATTTAATTACAGATTGTGATTTAATTACACTTGTGATTTGCCATATTTAAGTTCTTGCGTACAGTGTCTTGACAGTTGCTTGCAACAGAACAACTGACATCAAATTGAGTTTGATGTCGTGGTCATGCTCCATAAGACATTGCAACTAAATTAAAGATTAAACTATACTATGCGACACCTTACGAATGTCTTTGCGTATGAAATACTTTAAAATATTGCCATCAAGCGGCACTATGGCACAAACTGTCTGACAATACATTTGGTTGCATCACATTGATAAATGCTATACACAACAACTTAAAATTGGGCTTTAAGTAATTAACATTAAATTTCCTAAAATAAACTATCTGTGCCGAGCTGTTTGGATCCGTCTGCTGTTTTACTAGTAACATATATAAAACTGATAAATTTATTTACCAAGAATGGCACTATTAAGGGCAGCACAAACTGGTTCTCGTTGTACTGGGTCAAGCTGAAATCCTACCGGACTATTCCACGGATCAGCGTAAGCTAAAAGACTGAAGGCATCCTGAGAACAAAGATTAAGATATATATTTAATAAAATATTCATTTATAATTAGAGTTAAATATTGATATATTGTTTCCATCTGTATATATGTAATGTAACTCATTAAAAATGATTAATGCAAAAAGAAAAATTATCCAAAAATTCATTATTATGTTCACAGATCAATCCAAATCCAAAATAGAGCTTAACCCAATTTAAATTTTATCTCATTTCCAGTTGGATATCGTCATGGAAACTTTTCAAACAATTATTTATTTATATCTCACAAGCCATAGTAACAAGATTGTTTGAATTCACTCTAGAGATGCAATCCTTGTGGCAACTGATCATTCACGCATCAGAAAAACAAATTTTTTTTTTAATTTTTTTTTTTTTTAACTTCTCCATCACAGCAGTTTATTCAGCAACCACAGCTACTTACACAATTTGGTGGCCCAGAAATTTCTAGGGGCCTTCAATCAACCAGGAGAACATCGAAAACAAATTACAGGTGCAATGATAACAAACTGTTTGCGGTTCGGACCGAACGGCAAACGAAGATGACTATGCACTGAGGGGGATGAACCGAGTGCAGTGGACCGATAAAGATCAATAAATGCTCCTCTTTCTTTTTTTTTTATGTTTTTTTTTTTTTTGTTCATTCGCATTAAAATAACAGTCATTGTATAAGATCGTCCACATTTGCGAAAGCACAAGAGCCTAATCCCGACCGTGACATCAGTCTTATTAATTCACGGGTGTGAGCCAGTGCTAGTTCCAGAGGTGGCTGACGAGGCAATTTCTGGGATTCTGTAAGAGAAACAACAAAAACGGGCTTTTAAAAACGGATGGAAGATTAGATGCTATACGATTTTATTACTGAATGCCGAAAATATTACAAATTTTAATAAATAATTTCCTTAATAATTTTTTTTTTTAAGAGTAATAACATTATATACAAGACATTTAATTACAGATTGTGATTTAATTACACTTGTGATTTGCCATATTTAAGTTCTTGCGTACAGTGTCTTGACAGTTGCTTGCAACAGAACAACTGACATCAAACTGAATTTGATGTCGTGGTCATGCTCCATAAGACATTGCAACTAAATTAAAGATTAAACTATACTATGCGACACCTTACGAATGTCTTTGCGTACGAAATACTTTAAAATATTGCCATCAAGCGGCACTATGGCACAAACTGTCTGACAATACATTTGGTTGCATCACATTGATAAATGCTATACACAACAACTTAAAATTGAGCTTTAAGTAATTAACATTAAATTTCCTAAAATAAACTATCTGTGCCGAGCTGTTTGGATCCGTCTGCTGTTTTACTAGTAACATATATAAAACTGATAAATTTATTTACCAAGAATGGCACTATTAAGGGCAGCACAAACTGGTTCTCGTTGTACTGGGTCAAGCTGAAATCCTACCGGACTATTCCACGGATCAGCGTAAGCTAAAAGACTGAAGGCATCCTGAGAACAAAGATTAAGATATATATTTAATAAAATATTCATTTATAATTAGAGTTAAATATTGATATATTGTTTCCATCTGTATATATGTAATGTAACTCATTGAAAATGATTAATGCAAAAAGAAAAATTATCCAAAAATTCATTATTATGTTCACAGATCAATCCAAATCCAAAATAGAGCTTAACCCAATTTAAATTTTANCTGTATATATGTAATGTAACTCATTGAAAATGATTAATGCAAAAAGAAAAATTATCCAAAAATTCATTATTATGTTCACAGATCAATCCAAATCCAAAATAGAGCTTAACCCAATTTAAATTTTAGTTAACCGAAACAAGCTGACTACTTATAAGTATAAAAAGTTACTTAAATGTAATAAAGAATTTATTCCAATGCACTACAACATATTGCTTTATTCACAGACAATTCCATGTTTCTATTTTATTGAATACAATTAAGTTTTAGTTTATTGTTTCATTGTTTTTTGAGAATAGTAAACATGGTGTTGCTTATCGGCTTTTGAATATATTGATGCAATTACTCCATGTAATAAAAAGTACACAAATGGTGTAGCACAGTCTCAGAAAGGTTGAAAACCACTGATCTACAGAGTGTTTTGAGAGTCTTGGCAGGAATGTTGTGATGTATGATAGCAAGGACAAGTCTACATTAGTATGTGAAAAGTACACATTATTTGACAGGAAATGAAGCACCTCACAATCTTTAAATGTTCCAAGCCCCGTGTGAATAATGTGAAGTGCTTGACCAAGATTCACAAAATGACACGTTTGTATATTTGATGTATAAAATCAATCTTTTTATATACAAATTCAATTAAATTCTATTTACAAATAGAGCACATGTAACAAAACTTTGGTAATATTTATTAAACAAATATAATCAGGCACTGTATGCTAAATAATACTATATAAGAATAATGAAATTCAAATATCGAAACTTCTTTGGATCAAACAGGTTCCAATTCCAATTATTTTCGTCGGAACCAAGGTGAATTGTGAAAGATTACTTTGTCAAGAAAGACAAGAGAATATAATACAGTGTAATTTGTTCTTTGTAACAAATATCCTGTCTTATCCAAGTTTTTGATTATGTGATTATTTTCTAGGATAACTAGGACTCTACAGTATAGATCCTGGTAAGATTTGAACAATAATTAAAAGAATCAGATATATATTCTAATTAAAAACCCATAAAAATCTGGCAAAAATTGAAAATGATATCTCAAAAATTTTGGGGCATACTAATTTGAAAAATACTTATTTCCAATTCAATTACTTATTGTAGTAGTTTATAAAATGTGATTTTACAATAACTGGATGTAGACTCATTTCTGTACAGTACCTTCCATTACAAAATCTACAGTATGTATTAGCAATTTTAATTTAAATAATTGGATAATATTGTAATGTTTTATTTTAAATTAAGCAATATTTTTGCTTGTTTGAATTAAAATAATTAAATCATTGTACATTACTATAAAACAATATAACAATAACTTAAAATAAAAGTATTAGATGATAGTGGGTGACCAAATAAATTCACTTGCAAAAAGCAGACCCGGCAATACCACAAGCTGGCACCAGCTTATTATTACCCTGCTACCCACCGTAAGAATCACTTCAAGCTAAGTTTGCATTGGAATACGAACCTCTACAAAGTGGATACGAACTCCTGTTCGTCCCGTTTTGAAGAGTGTTTGACCAATCGACTTTTTACAACTAATATTTGTACCCATTTTGACCAATCACATTGTTAGTATGTGTCACGTAGTACAATGTGGACAATATTTCATTTCAGTCAGTGTCTGTATTCATAGTGGTTCATACAACAACATAAACTAAGCTTAAATCTCGCTAATTTAATTACTAAGTATGTGAGAAATAACATTTGAACGTCCTTGCCGAAAAGCCATTTGTTCGATTGCCCGTATTGACGACACTAAGTAGTTAATAATTGTTTGAATGATTAAAACCATTTAACGCTAAAAATTCTTTTACCTGTAATAACTTTTTATTTGTTTCATTTGTACCGTGCTCCCGTTTCAACTGGACACTCATGATGTGTAATTCTCGACCGAACTGGAGCATTCTCTCGATTGCGGCATGACTTCTATCACATAACTGTTTTCTTCCGACAGGTTGATCGATTTCTACAAAAAGTTTAAAATTAAAAATCTGTCAAATAGTCAATATTTAGTTAAATATCAATAAATAATAAAATTATAATTACAATGAAATTTTTCTTGTGCCATTATGCAACTCTAATTAAGCCAATATAGGTGACTAAGAACATTCAAACTAAACTAGACCAAAAATGGATGAGAATAAACTACATATTATTAGTTTATTATTAGTCTACTAGCAGTTTTGTAGTATGCTGGTACTCAAAGTTCAAAACTCCTTAAGAAAAAAATGCATGTGGCCAACCCAAATCCTACAAAGTTCAATTACAGCTCTCATCCGGAAAAGGTCGTTCACCATTGTTTTAAAGCGCATCATCACAATACTGTATGGCATTTACGGGGAGCCATTCAGTGTTTGTTTGATCTTGGATGTAACAAAACAATACAACTTGCTTTATTTCAGATAATAGTTAATAGTAAGTTTGTCAACCCCATCTTAAATAGAATACATGACTATCAAACAGCATTGTTCTATCAAATTGTTCATAAAACTTCACAAAATATCACCAAGAAACTTTTCTTTCATAAGCCGAAGATTCAAAAGAAATGCAGTTTGCAAACAACTGAAAATATTCAAAAAACAGTAATCAATGGAAAAGGTTTAAGTTTTACATATGACATTGCAGTTTTTCGTACAGTAAATGCTGAAAACATCCCGAAATCCAGAGGAGTGAGGTCGGGAGACCTAGCAGGCCGAATTCTGTGGGATATTATGCAACCGGCAAAGAAGTATTCCAAAAACGGGAATGTCTGCAAGTGAGGATAATGCCATCTACCGTAAAGTGGAAACACAGGACATACAACTTACGGGTCTGGTATACAATGTTGCATGTATAACTTTAACGTAATTACAAATTTCTCACCACACAGCAACTTTTTGAACACTCATACTCCAAGAGTATTAGCAACATGTTGCTTCTAAGACAATGTCCCATATGACAATGCCTGGCAGCCAGCTCAAATAAACGTACTCCCAAACAAAGCGGACAAACCAATTTAATTGCGTATGCACGTCTGGAATAACGATATTTAGCAGTTAGCACCCACCAGGCAGCGTGACCTACACTCTCAAGTGAGAAGTGACAACTAAAATAGTTGCTACCTTCTGATGAGAATCTACAAGAATTTTTTTTTTTTTGCAGAAAAATTGCTGAAAAATTTGTAAAGATTACCAATTTGATGACTTTTTATAAAAATGGTAAATTGGATATCCTTTCTTTTTACAGAAAATTTGCATTCAATTTCCATAAACAACTTTCAACAGTAAACATTTGCCAGCTGCTATAATTTCCAATCTCCCTCGATCAATGCTTCCAGTTTCCTCAACATTATTATTTTGGAAACTGTCAATTTGCCAAATTTTAGCTTTGCAGCTATCGACACGACGACTTTCCCTTGTCATAATACTTTACGATTTCTTCTGTAATATTGCAGCACACTGCTTTTCCAAGTGTCATACATCTTACTAATTTACACGAAATGAATATTACTTTGTATGTGTAACATGCAAGTAATAAGCAGATTACATCCAATAATATTTAATAGGTGAGTATAAACATTTCATTTTTAGTAGCATCTGAAGTTGCTGTCACCTTTAAAAATGTATTTCTTCGATAATTTACACAAGTATTTGCACTTTTATTGAGTTCATTACATTTACTGATGTTACAGTTTAACAAAGAATAGTTTTGTATCTTACAATCTAAAATAAAATGCCGCTAATATTCAAGAGACATTCGAGGTATTTTTTGTTCGATTTGTATGCATAATTTACAAGCAGGTCCTAAATTAAATTTACTATATTCTACTATAAAAAGAAAAAACAAAGATTATCTTCTTTGTCGTATAAATGCCAAGTATTTAATATAACAAGCAAAACAATGAATGTAAAAAAGAATTATGCACATCTAAATATTGGTTTAAGTGATGACATTTATTATATTAATTAAATTATCAACAACCGTGAGCCAGATAATAGTAATTTTATTCGTTTAAAATTTAATTTATAAACTATTATCTATTCACAGTTCACTATTATCTGCCTCACGGTTGTTGATAATTTAATTAATATAATTATACCAAAGGGCTAGAAGCAATTTTTATAAGGATGACATTTATATTTTAAGAAAAAAACACCTTTCTGTTTTAGTAATACAGTAGTTTATATTAATCGAGTCGATCAGGATTACGTTCTTATGACAACAGATAGCTTAATAACTACTCAAAAATATATTTAAATGTCGGGAACAAGAAAACTTCTCTTAAAAATATGATACTCTTTATTTGATGCTAACTGCCGTTTCTATATTAATAATTTCTTTTGATTCAAAACATACTCTAATGACAATCGGAATCAAAACATACTCTTACAATGAAACCGAACACAGTTTCATCAAAATCAAAACATACTCTTTAGTTATTTTATCTAGATTACGACTACATACAAAGCAACTATAGCCAAAATTATATTAATACTCTGCCTAAAAACCAAGAGGTATTTTACCAATGCCATTATACAATCGTTTTGAAGTTTACATACATCTGGAAACAAAAATAAGACAGAGTTAGGTAGTGTAATTGGCAATGCATCTGCAAATTATGTGGAAAATGCAGGCTTGAGTCACTCTTCAAGTCAATATATATTCTTCCAGAATCTTCTCAACTTTATCAATTAAATTTAAATGAATCAAAATCATTAAACAAATAAATAAAAATAAAAACGATCATTCCCGAGAAGAATTTTTTCTAAAAGGGGGTGATGGGGCACCAATGCTTTCTCATAAACTACTGTACAAGACGCAATTCACATTCTGTAGTTGAGTTCGAATGCACTGCCATTTCCTAATATTAATGTATAGACATACATTAATGTTAGTATGAGGACATTCAGAAAATAACTTCCCCACTTAATAAAAATATACTGTTGTAAGTATTATTCACACATGTTGTTTAATCACTCGATCAACTGCACATGATGCTGTACAACATTGTGTGTAGTCGATTTAAAAAACATAGTTGCTACCGTATGAGGTTGCAACTATGTTTATTGAGAGAAAATCTTACGTAAATATGAATAAACATATTTCATTTCAATGGTATACAATGCTGTTAAACAAGTTTTATAATCGAAATCCATTTTTTCTAAAACGTTATCATAATGTTGTAAAAATTAAGCATTACAGGCATACATGCTACTTCCAATTTAAACATATAAAGACATTTATTTAAACTGGTAGTAATCTGAATGGAGGTTAGTCTAAGCCCAGATTTATTTTGTACAAACAGACTTTGATGTTAATGTCAAGTGAACGGCATTTAACCCTATGTTGTTCTCATTGTGTCTCCCCAACATCATACAATCAGAAGAAAGAATGACACTGTAGATGATTATGTTGTGTTTCTTCTGACCATTTAAGACAAATTGTGACAAAATCAAAATGTGGTAGAGAAAATCTTGCAAAAGAAGAGAAAAACACATTAGCAGAGAGATTAAAAGTCAAAAATAGAGCTTTTAACTTCTCAGATCTTTGACCTTTCTGCTCTGTGGATATTAAGATGGCCTTTTTAATCATATCTAATACACATTAGATATGATTAGCCATCTCCATCATGCTCTGGGATATCCAAAATTCCTGAGGTTACTCGCCCTGCTTCGGTTCAGAATCCCTAGAGTAAGCCAATGCTTTAACAGTCTTGACCATTTGGCCATCAAAGTACGCCGTTGTTTTGAACAGTAATTCAAATTTTATATGTGGTATATACAAAGCAAAGGAAAATGATTACCTCAAATTACTACAGATCAGTACAATACAAACATATTGTGCACATCCAGTCTAATGCTTAACACAAGGTATGCCTTAGGGCTAAACTTCCAGCATTACTTCACATCAGAGACAGTGCTTGGAGTCTTCATTTAAACAAACAATTTTGGTTTGGTCTAGAAAGATTCTTCATTAATGGATTTACTGTTGGAAACAAATCCATAACACACAAAGTCCTTCACATCAAAAAAGCCATAAGAATTACACTTTTTCTTGGATCTGTCTCAAAAGAATTCTTTTTGCCCCAATAAAGAGGACAATTTCCACATTGGCACATTTGATCAGCCAGTCATATATGAAATATTAAATTTCACTACCAATAAATTGACCTGTTCAGAATATACGAGCCTTTATAACAAGTTCTCCATTGATGAGTGCACATTCTTTGCATCGATCATCTGTTAATTTTCTTGGGACAACGTAAAAACGGACGCCACGTATTTCCGAGTTGTCACATAGTACAGCACAGACCGAACAAAATTCCTAAAATATCAACAAGACTGTCTGTTGATTTCCTACTAAAGTCAGTCTACCCGAATGGAGATCGTCATCTATTTGTTCGCAGCCTTCTTTAAAACTTGGTTCTGTTTATTAAAGTTGTAGCAAAAAATCAAAATGTAGCTAAATTAAGGCAACACAACATCAATGTCATCAAGAAATTGATAAGTAATGTCAAAAGTTAAGTTTATTCTTAATTCTACTATGTATTCCTAGCAAAGTCAATCAAAATTCTCCTATCTTAAAGAAATAAATACAGATTCTTCTGAAAAAGAATACTAACATTTTAAATTACTGCAATTATGTTAATTATTACCCAAGAAATATGCATTATATATCAAAAATTAAAGTAATTGAGTTTCATCTAACATTTAAACTTGTCTACTGCCTCTAGGGAGCTCCCTAAACAAAAATGGCAACATTGCAACCGAGAAAGCATTCCGTGTCCTACAACCCGCTAACTCGGAATAGGTCTTTGTTGGATGATACGAATTTCATGAACAATTTCAAAGCAACTTGCCGCGTAAGGTAAACATTCCTTTGTAAAGGGTCAAGTTCTCACTAAGGTAAAGTAGCAATTGACATTTTAAAAAAGATTAGAAATATCTACATGTCAATTTTAAAGAGATCAGCAGCCTCTCTATTTATGTTGAGTCGGTCCTATGGTTTACGTTTACGGAGACATTTCTGTTTTGACAAGATCGATTCAATTGAGTTGTCATTCGCCATCACATTTTTGGACTTCAGAGATCGACGCCGACATATATTATCGGATCCAAATTGAGTTTAAAATTTCTTTGTATATGTTTACATTTTTGTTAAAAAACAAACATTGCACCATGAACATCAGAGTTAAGTTTTTTTCAGTAATTTATCCCTATAAATAAACAAACTGTCAAAGAAAAACTATTCCATTCAAACGAAAAGATCAAGAAACAATATCTTTAAGGTGAACTTAAAGAACTAAATCATTTGCAGGGAAGAAATTTGGCAGCCATGGTTGCTCATGCTTTCTTCAACATATCTTATGGTAGATTCACTTATAAGAAAAAAGAACATGAAGCACAAATGCAGTAATCACATATTTTCATGTAATAATACATTTTTTTTCAATGCACTAACTTTAACACTTCAATGTACTTTTCTTATCCAACCTGCAACAGTTGCAAATGAAAAGAATGGAATAGACCGTAACTCTCATAAATATGAAGCTTCTACCGAACATTCCGGCATTCTCTCTAAGCTGGTTTACCTAGTCAATTAACTGGCTAAATATTTCCTCTGCCAATTAAACGTTTATTAATTTTAAAAACATTAAATAAAAATATAAACAATCAAATTGAGAATTAATGTGTAGTCAAGCATTGTAGTGCGAGTTTTGTTTCCTTCTTGTTAACCGAAGTTTATTAGGGAATCCGCACTAGCAACCGACCAACACCAAACATCAACAATATAAAATTTTCCCAGGGGAAAAAAATTATCTGACATTATAGACAAGACTAATGATTCTTGAAAACAGCTCGTAACTTTTCTTTCGATGGCCAGACGGCAAAGCATTTAAAGTGGCAGCCTCCCACTCGAAGAACCAGGGATCAAATCCGGATGGGTTAAAAAAAAAACCCTGAGAGAATTTTTCAGGGGCAGTCCATCCTGATACGTCTACCCCGTCCCTCACCATCCAACTTGGGCCTGGCCAAACCTATAAAGGGCTTGCTAGAAAAAGGCACTTTTAGTGCCCAGGGCAGAGTTGCATTTTTCCTCTTCATTGTTAAGATATTAGATACCAATTTATCTTAATTCAAAAGATAGAAAAAAAAAGAAAAAATTCAGCAATGAGTTGCTTAACTTTCCCAGCAAAAACAAAAAAAAAAAAAAAAAAAAACACTTTAAATTGTAGTGGCATCATCTGTTATGATAATAATATAAAAATTTTTAAATTAAAATTATTTATTATAAAATAGCAAAATGCTTAATTTTGAGGGTAGAAATGAGTTTTATAAAAAAGTGTAAATACTAATAACAAGTAAAATCTTTGTTAAGTCTGGCCCTGCTCGAGATATAAAACACGACCCTCTCCATCTCCCTTCTACTCAAATTTAATAGCGTTAATGCCCCTAATACACAAACCTCTCTGCAAAATTTCAGAAATTTTTGGCAAAAGGAACAAGAGTTATTAAGCTTCAAAGCGAGTGAACAAAATTGTGCCTCTCCCATACACACTAACATCCAAAAAACTCCCAAACTTTTTGCTTTTTGATGTTTTGAGGTCCTCTGAGTCCTAAAATGTAAAAGTTTTGGATCATTTTTGACCGATTGTTACATATAACAGGGAAACTATGCCAGTCTGTTTTATTACTTCTTGGCTTTTATACATAACAGGCAGGAAGTACTAAAATCAGAGTATAAAAAAAAAATGGTTTTAATTAAAAAGTTTAACTACACAACAGAAGAATGATCTATAACATAGATATAAAGTTCACTAAACCACACAACCACATTATAACAAATATTACAACTCTTAGCAAAGGAAAATGCAACGCAAACGAAACAGAGAAAACGAACTCGAGTCCTCTAACCGTAGCGTGCAATATTTTCGATCTCGTCGACTTGCGATTAGAATATTTTGTTCTCGTAAATAATCGATTGATGCTTTTACTGCTTATTTTGTCTTATCGATCAGGAATAAAGGGAGGAAAAAACAGTTTGTCGCATTGAATTCTCATTTATCGAGCACTCATAAATCAAGGTCGCAACGTACAAAAAAGAAAAGGAAACTGAATGAGTGATCTTTATTATTTTGCAAGTCAGAAATTTTGAATTTGTGTCATACTTACATAAGAATCTAGAGACGATCGGAATCTTCATTAATTCTCAAAATTATCGCTCGGCGACAAGTAGGCGTTTTTATGTTTATCTATATTTAGCAACCAATTTAAATTTTGTGAACAGTTGCCAATTTGTATTTTTATCTAGCAGAGCATTATTCAAACTCCAAATTTAATGTAAAGGTTAACTAAATGGCAGCTTGAGATAGTTTTACTGTAGATTAGTTTTCACAATATTATTGCATCTACTTTTATGTTCTATGATATTAATCTACTAGAGCAAAAAATTTTTATATTAAAAAAAAGGAATTAACAACATTAGAAAAACAGACCAAAAGATTACAAGCGCTACTTTTTATTATGCAGTTTACAAGTTGAATTTGTAGCATTAATAGAGTAAACTGCACGGGGCTTTTCAAACTTTGTATTTGTGGACCAGTATTTTTGTGAAATAAAAAATAAATAAATAATTATAAAATGAAACAAACAGTTCAAATGCATTTTTTTTTTTGTTTTTTACTTTAAATTTAGACCGAAATTAGTAGGAATAATAATGAAATTTAGTTCTAATCATTAAAAAAAAAATGGGTTTGTGGGCAATTTTTTAGTAGTTTCTCCACGACAATTTCCCCAGTACACCCAACACCAAGTGTTCAAAATAATAACAAAAACATAATACTTTTAAGGGTGTTTTTAAATAGTTTTATCATTGTAATCTTTAAAATTATGAAAATCTGTGCTAAATCTCGCCACAACACTAATAAACTGGTCCGTAAACAGTTTATTACCATGCTGCAAACCAAAACCATTCGTCGTGGACTACAATTTGAGTAGCATTGGTCTAATATGTAGTTAATTATATTGTGACCAGTTACCATTTCCATTCAACACTCGACAATGCATTAAACATTGACTTTGACAGGTTGTAAGGTTGCGCGTAGATCAAACTGAATTATTCTAGAATATAAATATGGGAAGAAAAATGAGAATGAATAGGTCCAGTCAATTTGTAAAACTATTTTGTGAATGATGTAACTGACACTTGCAAGTCATCTGAGTATTTGTTTATACTGTATTTACAGTTTCACCTGCTATTCTTTATATGTTATTAATTACTAATTGATTATTCTAAATCTAACAATATTATGTAAAATTCCCAAATGAATTTCCAATTACAACCAGTAAAAACATCAGAGCTGTTTCACAAGTTTTGTAATTAAAAAGGTAAATACTTAAAAGATTGTCTTCCAAAATAAACGCTACCATTTGAAATTACCATAATTAGGTTTATTATCTGAGAAGTATGCAATGTACTTGGTGTAACCGTCTGAGTTTCTTCTCCCATCTGCATTCAAATATCTTGTTGTTTGCTGCCTCTAAGAACTGCCTTAAATGAAGACAGAGACTCCACAACAGAGAAGGCATTTTCCATAGTCGGAATTGCTCGTCATCGTGCAACACGAGTAATCTGCAGGAGCCATAACATTGCGGCTACCAAGGGAGGAGTGATGACATAAGCCATAGTGATCATAGGAAGAATTTGAGTATCAGTTGGACATGTGCTGTGAAGTGAATGTGTCAAGAACCATAATGGGGAAATATGAAACTTTGACAGTTTTCAACTGTTTTAATGTACCGGTACATTACAACATTCTTGGATAATAATTAATGTAATTAAAATAATTTAAAATGGTAGCATTCTTTTTGGAAGACCCTGTATCAGTGCAGAAAATAATATTATATAGTATAATCTATTGTCTTTTTATATCTGAAAACCGATCAAAACTAACAACATAACTAAACTGTATCACAAATGATGTATATACAGTCAATCCCATTTAATTGGACCACCAGTTAATCAGGGTAGCTGCTTTATTGGGCCATATCTCAAAGAACGGAAAACACCAAACTAATAAATTAATACATAATTTAATCACTTAATGGAGACAACTTTTCACATAATTGGAACAGTAGCAAAAAAAAAAATTTAGCAATTTTTGATATATTTAAGGGATCTTCCAAAAATATGTAAACACTATGTAATGTACACTAATGTTGTGTAGGTCTAACGGTTGGAAGAGACAGCAATTTTGTCTTTTGTTCAGGCAGTTTGGTTTATCCGGAGGGAGTCAGCATAGCGGGATGTATTACACGGGAATCCCGTCTGAGATGGACCTGAATGCAAGCTACTGACCCAACTACGGATTAGATTAGACAAGTCCTTTAAAAGCAAAGGGACAAAGATCCCCAGACAATTTTTCAAGGTCTCTCAACCGAGTTAAAGACAGCTAAAGTTCCCTTTGGAAGGTATTATGTGCATAATTACATCTAGATTAGGACCGCAGCCATCTATCTGATCATAGAGACCAGCATCCAAAGCTGGCATTTTCTACAGACGCTCCTGCCAAAGTGGCCCATCTCCAAGTAAAGGAAACTGCCCAAAGGAAGACTGTAAGGTGACTTTTGGACGAACCCTTTCCTTTCTCCCTTCCTGACCGAACAGTCAACCCTTGTGTACGCCACTACAAATACTGTATTTGGCAACACTAGCATGATGTGAATCAGTTATCTATCGTTGTGAGTCTGGCAAATTTATATTACAAATATTTTCTGTATTTTGGTTTAATAAAGCATTAAAAAGGTACATAATTATTATTGTTTTTACCTACTTATTACATATTTTATTTTAAAATTTATTATTAGTTCATTTAATTGGGGCAACTGCTTAATTGGGCCAAAATGATTTAGTCCGAACATGTCCCACAATTAAGCAAAATCAACTGTATTATGTATTTAAAACAAAAATGAATATGACAAGAGTTGGTAAACAAATTAGTTACAATTGGAAAAGTATGGACATACAGCATAAATCAATTTTTCTAGAATTGTTGGAAATCAAACAGGAACATATTTATAATTTTGTATTATAAAAATGTTCAATTATTATTTCTTACAATTGCTTCACATCTAGTTATTTCACAAGTTTGATTGCAGACTATTATTATCTGCGTTAAGAGACTTATTACACTGGACACAAAGGAATTACACTATTCTCCCATGTGTCAATTAATTAATAGTAAAAGACGACGACTTCCTGAGTTTGCTGTAATTCCTTTACAACTGGAGTAATAAGTCTCGTATTTAAGGAAAATAATAATAGCCCACAACAGAACTTATATTCAATTATTATGATTTCCTCTTGTTCCTCCTCTAATTCATCAATAAATTTGTATATACAGTAGAGCCCCAATTATCCGAACAGCCACTTGCCCTCCTCTCTCCCCCACCGATGTCACACTGCAATTCTTTTATGTTGTGCGACTGCACGATTGGCAGTGCCTATTTGCAATGACAGATTCAAATTATCAGTAGGATGCTTCTTATACGTTGATGAATAATAAACACAGTAGGATACATTTCTTTAAGTGTTCCATTTATCCGAATCACCTTTGGAACAAATCAATTCGGATAATCAGAATTCTACTGTATCATATTTTCTAAATTCTAATATGCATTTTCAAACCAATTTTTATTAGTCTAAATGGAGAACATGCATTACAATCGAAGATAGTGGTTTTGCCCAGGATACTGTGACACTCTTCCGGGTTTGGGAGTGCTGCAGAATATAGTGCCAAGTTGTATACTACGAAAGGTAAACAAAGTGTAATAATTACAATGATGAAGAAGTAGGGAAGCCACAAGGAAGCAAAAAAGATCACCAAGATGCAGTACCACTAGTCAAAAAAAGATCGGAAAAAACCAGTCCAAGGCATCTTACGTTCACGGTCCAAGTCGTCACAAGTAGACAGTTACCAGAGGCAGAGAGGGACATGTCTGCTCTTGTTACCACTTCACCAACAGGAAAAATGGTTGGTTAGGTAGGGTGAAACAGTCGTATGTTTGTGTGTGTGTTATGAATTTTAAGGCCATTTTCTGGTACCTGGCAGGCCAAACATAAAAATGAACCCCATTTTCATTTTTCTCAGAAACAAATACATGCAACAGCCCTCAAAACATCATTTATTTTGCATATGATTTGGAAGGTTTCCCTTGTAAGTGCAAAACTGTATAAACGAAATATGTGTAACTGAACTGTTTTATAACAGAGAAAGTACAGTGCAGAAAATATTTAACGTATAATTGCAAAAAACATATAAATGGGGTTCAAACATATAATACAAATAAACTTCTATTCAAATATATATAAATAATATAACTTTCATATTGTTCTAATAAAAAATAATTATAAAAAAGTTATCCTTACCCATACTATTTTCTACTTTATCGTTTTCGTGACTGCAACCATTTTGATAGTTATCCGAACCGGTAATTACAGTACCATTAGTTATGGACATCATAGTCCTAGACACACTCACGTGATCATTAACATTGGAGTCCATGCTCTCCATTTCAATGTCCGGATCGGGATTGGAGAATTCACTTCGGACGAATTCCGAATTCCCGTTTGTAATTTCTCCATTTAACACATTATTAGTTGCATTCATTTGTTCTACTGACGTATTATTATTTACACTATTTTCTGAAGTCACTGGCACAATTGGTTTGGTTGGTATGATCTGAGGACTGTGACATCGCGATACAACGGTAGAAACATGAGCTGTCCTCTGTAGGTATTGTGTAGAATAGTTAGGACTCATGCTGGGCGAACTCTCCCGAGACTTCGGACTTCTACCAGATCTGACTTCGCTGTCTGTTCCGTTTACCATTTCTATAAACTGACGACATTTAAGCATAAATAACAAGTTAGGATTACGTTCTAGAAGACCGGGATATAGATTTTGCGTTGTTTCGATGGCTTCTCCCATTCTACCTGCTAATACTAATTTCTGTATCCCTGTAAAATATACCGACATAGAAAACTCATTAGAACAAACTTCATATTTAACAAATTTTTATATATTTTAAACCAAAATAATAATAAGTAAAAATATATTTATATCAAAAATATATTGGTTCATTTGTGAAGACAAGCATATCTGAATAGCAGTTAATATTAAGGAGAATGCACACATTCAATATGGCAAGGAAAAGTGGTGTTGCAAGCGCATCTTTACTGCACGGCAGCACAACCATGTGGTTGTGCTGCCGTGCAGTAAAGATGCGCTGGTTGTGGCAGTAAAGATGTGCTTGCAACACCACTTTTCCTTGCCACATTAGCAGCAATCCACTTACATTTCGGTGCATGCATTCAGTATTCAAGATAGCGAATGATACCGACACTGCTGCTAGCCACATGTTTACAAATTTTGTTTTGTACAGCTTACTTTAGTTAGATAGAAGATTTTGTCAAAGATTCAAATGAAGATTTTGGATTAGAGATATCTTCTTGGATCAAGAAAAAATTGGTGTACAAAATACGCTTATTTCTCGATTAAGATCTCTCCATAAACAATACTATTTCGAGTGAGATTCGATTGTTTTGTTCTTTGAATTAAATTATATGACTATTTGTGTAGAATTTGTGTTAAATTTATTATCTTTTCCTCTTAGCAGCAGTTGCCACAAAAGATAGAATTCAATCAACTTTTGTGGCACGAGAAAAGTGGCAGGAAATAGACTTCTGCAGGGAGAAAAAGTGATGCCATTGTGCCGCTTTTCCTCGCTGCATGTGCATCCACCTTTACAGTATAGTAATTAGAAATCTATTGTCAGCATAACCACAACAGATCTGTAATTACTGTAAAGAGTATTCTGAGAGAACAATTAACTTTAATTTAAAGTTAATAAAGCAAATTATCTGATTGGATTTCATATCCTACCGGAATTCAGAATGATCAATAATCAAGTTATTTCTTATGATCAAAATCTTTACCCAGTCCTAGTTTAAAGGAGCTTTATTAGCTTCTGCTTCAATGCTACTTCTTTGCAAATCTGTGCTATTTGTTTTGCTAATTTTTATTATTTTAAATACCATTATTTATTATCAGTTTTCAGTGTCCATTAATTTGGAACTTGCCTGAATTTCTAATCATACTGGAAATAGAGTGCATATATTAAAAGAAAAGAGACACATTATGAGCTGCAAAGTAACAAGAATTTCATCCATATTCAGCAGAGGAAGTAAACAAGCTCATGTGTTATTAATTAACAAGTAAAATTCTGATAAAAATTTATTTTGAAGTTAAATGCCCTTGAGAGGAAATAAGAGATGAGATCCACTCCCTTTTAATTCAGAAAATTATCCCATATGTTGTAGAATGAATATTTAACTCGTCTTTGTACAGTTCTGATAACCTTTCCAATAGTATTGGTATATGAATATCCAGCAGTTTCCACTGAATACTCACAGACACACCATGGGTCATTAGCACGTTGGAATGATGAATAGGAAATGAATGAGAACCTACAAGAAATACATTTTTTACCACCTGTACTCGATGTAAAAATTAGCATTTCATGCTTTCTATTCATGCCATTTACATGCACAGAGTGTCCTTCTGTAGTAAATCGATTATGCACTACAACTTTCCCTATATCATGCATAGTCTTCGAGACAGGAGCACTAACTTCTGAATTTTACTGCTAGAGTTGCTAAGAATGGTCTCATCTTGTAGCACAATCACTTTGTTATAACTATACATCACATTTGTAACTGTAGCTATCTACATTTGTCAGTTACAAAAGGACTTTACTAAATAACTCTTTTAAGTTAGTAGAAACGTTTAACTTTACTATGCACCCTATACAGGGTGAACCAAAAGTAGGTAGACAGTAGGTGGAATAATGTTTGTTTTAAAGTAAAATATAATAAAATATAAAAAGTTGCACTTCATTAATAGATTTATAAAGAATAATTTGTCTCTCTATTTAACAGCCAAGGTTAAATAAATATTCTATGAATATGTTTTAATCTGTCAATCGTTTTGACTGCTTTTGTACCTCAAGTTCTGGCTACAATGCAATATTTACAATGAGAACTGTTACTACATTGCTACAATGGAGCAAAGCTGAACGATGAGAATTAACTTTCGGATAATCAAGTGATATATTCTTTAGAAAAATCTTTAAAAAAGATTCCTCATAAGACAATACATATCATATGTGTCTTTATTCCAATCCAGTCCTTTCAAATGCACATTTGAGGAATTAACAATCTTACGGCAGAATCAACCTTTTATTGTAGGCTGCTCGTCTGCACCTAAATGTAAAAGAGTTAAAAAAAAATCCCTCTGGCAGTGGCACTTCATATAAAATTAAATAAATACATTTGAATAAAAATAAATATAAATTTATCCTGGCTATATTTTTATATCAAATGATATATTCTTATTTTCACTGTTACTTCACTAATCATCAAGTTCTCCCTTAAATAACTTTTATAATGCAGTTAATATGATGGTTATGATTGTATGGAAGTCAATTTTTCAGCAGTTAGTTCCATAAATTTATTATAGGACTTTCAAAAATATATTCAGCAACTTTTAAATAACTTTTGCATTCCATTTTCACTAGTAGAGTATTCTTTAATGTAGTTAAGATTACAGATTAGATATACGTACAGTACATTATCATCACAATTATGACGATTAACGAATTTATCTGTTTAAATAATTCAATTTATTTTCAATAATTTATTGTTTATATTAACGTTTAAAAAACATTATAAATATTCAATATATAAGAAATATATAATTTAATTTATTAGATGCAAATAGTTACTTGAGTCTAATATGTATAGAGTGTAGCCAAGCTATCAAGTTCTCAAGCAGTTCTAATAATGGAGGTATGATCTATTTAATGATGGCGTTCCTGTAAGATTATAATGAAGCTGAAAAATTTGTGGCTGCCTGTATCTTTTCTACATTTGGATATGTTTAAATACATAAATACCTATGACTGTGTTATGTAGAGCCATATGAGTATTAGGTTATACTATAAAATATTTATCTAAGTATATATTATGGCATTCACTTAACAAACTTGCTTAGCAATGTATTTCTTGGGATGTAATCCCATCATTAAGTGGGACACACCTGCAATTATTAAAAAAAAAAAAAACATTTTAATCCTGCTTTTAAAATGTTTATTTTTGTTAGAAAAGGAAAATTAAAATGTTTTATAGCTGTTATATTCAGCAAACTGTCAAAAACATTATATAAATCATAAATTTTAAGATAAATAAATTAATGAGTAAATCTATATTTATTTATTTTATATAGGTAATGTTGCTGAGACAATTATTGCCATCGCCAATACAACAATAAACAAATCCTATTAAAATAAATACTAAAATACTAAACAACAATAAATATATAAAAACAATAAATTAAATAGAATAAGGATTTGATTTAAGGATAAAATAATTAAACACAATCTGTGCAAGTAGAAAATTATTTATTATTGAAATAAGTTAAGTCAAAATGAAATAAAAATGCTTAAAAAATGGATATTACCAGAGACTTGCTTATAAGATATTTATACAGTTAATCATTTTACAATGAACAGCAAATTAATAAGGTTGCTGTTCATTGTAAAATTGACCTCAAGTCTATTATTTTGTTATGTAAAATTATTTACTTACTTTGCCTATTTTTGATAGAACAAACATCTTCGTCGAAAGTCTGTCCCGTACTTCGTGAAAATGCTTCGGCCGTTGAACAATAACCGTGATGTACTAAATACGTCTGGACAATCCTGCAAAGAAGAGAACATGGAATTATAGTAGATATAGAGTCTTATCTCTTGACTATAAAATACATGAAATAGTTATCCCCCATTAATGAATACAGGCATTAAAATTAAAAAGCTGTTGAAATATTGAAGATGAAAGAGAATTTAACAAGGTAGATTATGAACATCTTTCTCACATGTTGTGCCGATATTCACAAAATAGATATTATTTGATATAAGATCATAAACATTTAGAGACGACAGATATATCCAAAATTAATAGATTGACTGGAAAATATAAAACAAACCCAGACAAAACAATCTGTTTCATGCAGTATGTGACTTATTTACAAACTGTGCTTCTCTGTGCATCAAGACAGAAGCAAGATTCATTGCTAAAAGTGATGCCTTGCCATTTCAAGACAGTCCACGATTACAATGTAACCATTAATGAAGATACTGTCATAGGGCATTACAGTAGTCAGCATAAGAAATGCAGTGAATGCATTTCTGCTTCTGCAAGTCACTTTGCAATTAGACAGTATGAAATTCCATTCTCAATATGTTCCTATCCTTGTCTGGAAAGTGGGGAAAAAGGTCATTAGATCTGATTCCACTTGTCTTGCTATTATGTGATCTTCCCTTATAATATATAACCAAATATATATATATATATTTGGTTAACCCAAAAGGATAAATATATATGGACAGAAAATAAACTATAATGTATTTCAAACTCAAGTCTAAAGCACTCTCTGTGACAAGTAGATAAATAAAAAAAGTTTTGTTTTAATTTAAGTTAAAGTGATAAATAATTCAAGTAACTTGAAATACAACTTGTGACAACAAAGAAGCAATACAAAAGAACCAATTGCTTACTTTATTTAATATCATTTATAAAATTTGACCAAGGAAATATAATGTTTTAACTGACAAGTTTAAATGAACAGTACTAAAATAACAATCATAAATCTGTTAGTTTTTAATATGTTGACAATGAACAAAGATCTAATTATAATATTGTTTTTATCTTATCCGATAAAACCCAATTGCTTACTGTATTAATAAACATTAAAAACCATTTTAAGATACTGGAAACAATGGTTCTTAACCAAGAGTGCACATATCCCTGGGAATGCAGGAAACTTTCTTGGAGGATGCAAAATTTCTAAGACATCTTTTCTAGGAAGAAAATAAAATTTTTCTTTCTTTCTTTAGTTAAATTTATTAAGTGATAAAAAAAAATGCAAGAAAAGATTACAGTCTTTTCTTAAAATAAGATAATAAAAATGCACAAATATCAAATTTAAATTGTATTATTATTATGTATCTGTTTCTCAACAACTGGTTGTATTACTGGTGTTGTCCATTTTACACCTCAGATTCTTCCCAAAAATCTAGTAATGTATTGATATAGAAAGTGTGGCCTTTTGTAATTGGCCAATGGTGATATTTTCCAATTTTCAGATCTAAGTACCAGCTTAGGAGTTTTGGAACAGAACTCTGTGTGACAGTGACTGTTGGTTCGTGCCATATCCTTTAGATCTTATTATTTTTGTGTTATTGGAATGTATCCTATTCAACATATACTAGTGTCTACTGCTATAATGGACAAAGTCAAGGTATAACTACATGAAGTAAATGTTTTGTTTATATACTGTTTGTGTACATATTTGCATTTAAGAATTAATTGAATATGTGACAGATGTTTAGAATGGCAGCTATCCATAACTTCATTATTTAGGGGTACAACTCTACTCCCCCAAAAAATTGAGAAGTTTCATTGGGGAATATGAGAGTTCATTTTAAAAATTCAGAAGGTATATAAACAGCTCAAGAGTTAAGAATCACTGCAGTAAAACACAAATTAAATAATTAATTTAGGTAACCAAAGCCAAATTAATGGGCTAAAAATGGCTATAATAATAATAATAATAATAATAATAATAATAATAATAAGNCATCTGTGGAGGATGGATAGGGTGCTTATTGTACCTGTTGTTCTCTCCTGTACAGGTGTGATACCACACACGCTACACAAAAGCCTGGGAACATTAGAATTGAGTAGAAATACATACATAACACTACAGAAGGCCACTATATTGAATACATGCCATATTGTTAGGAAATTCCTAAATACAGACACTGACACTGACACACACACTTAATTTTAGTTTTGTTTTGGTTGCTATGCCTTGACCCTGGTCTGGCATAGTACACAGCCACCGGTGTGTACCGAGTATAACCCACTAAACCCAACACATAATAATAATAATAATAATTTGAGATAATTTGGTATTAGAGTTAGGCGTTAGGTGCCATCTCATGCTAAATTTAATAATTATAATTTTAATTAAATATTTAAATAAATTTAGAACTAACTGGAAGAAAATAATCAGCCCGGAGTGGGACTCAAACCCACAACTCCTGCTTACCGTGCAGATGCATTGAAAATTATGCTACCTGGACCTCTGGTCCAGGTAGCATAATTTTCCGGGTAATTGGCAACGTATTATAGCTGTTTCTAGCCCATTAATTCAACTTTGGTTGCTTTAATGTTTATTGGGTTAGCTGATGTTTGTTTATATATTAATGTAGGTGTTAAGCCAAGAGAAAGATGTATATAATTATAGTAAATTATGATTAAATTCATATTCTACTGTACGATACCTGTGAAGAGTCTGCCATTCTCCTTGTCTATCATTTACTGGAAATTTTTCAATAGTCATTCTGGTTTGCATCCTTAACTCCTGAGAGACAAAACATTAACAAATCAATTTGCTTAATAATTATTAATAATTATGTCTATATTAATTTTTAAATTATAAACCTTATTATTAGTAAATAACTTATTCATAATTATTCAATATTAATAATGAACACAGATTAAAAATGTTTAGATAAGATAAATAAAAATAAAATGCTATTTTTTATCCCTAGAATCTTTCAAATTCTTCCGCGATTGAGTTAAATAATTTCGACCTTATTAAGAATTTATCGTGTAATAAAAATTTAATTTAGTTATAACTCTTTAGATTTTGCAAAAATGTAAACTGCTTATTTACTTTCATCATATCTTCGATGTCGAAAACAAACGGAGCTTGTCCGAAATTTGCGTCTACGACTTCGCCGGGTGTCTGCAAACCTACGGTAGGATATAGATTTGGCTGCAAATAAAAATTTCTCCTTAATATAACATTACAAAAAAAACAGACAATGAAATATCCTGAATAATAAAAACTATTAATAAAATCTTATAAATATTTTGGATTTAACTACGAAGTCAAAGAAAATATAGGCTGGTCCAAAAGTCAGTTAACTGTGATGTATTTTAAGAAAGGTTAAAACCAGCTTGGAATGGCTTTAAGATTCCATCACTTCCAACAAATTGACTTTTGGTCCACCCTATTTTAACCATTTGCAATACTAAAAACAATTCAAAATAATAATTTCATTAATCTTTACGGTATTTAAATAATTTACTGCTTGATTTTCATTAGCTTTAGAAATCGATAGTGTAATTTCTTTAATAAACACAACTAACTCAATAGCAAATTTCAAATACCAAACAAACAGCCGAATTCTTTGTCGGACCACGAGACTAAACAATTATTAAGCACAATGTTGCTGTTGAGAACGTATCATACAGGAACACTTTAAGAGGAAAAAGGGTTGCTTTATTGACTTGGACGGATATGCATTTATTTATATCAAAAATATATTGGTTCATTTGTGANTAATTTTAAAATATTCTGAAAGAAAAAAATTGGTCCAAAAGTACATTTTTAAAATTTGCATGAAATTTTCAGTTTTAATACCAGCATAAGACAAGAAAACACAAATATAACAGTACACAAATTTGTATTTTTCTGTATTTATATTAAGCTGCAACTGTCAAGCTAGCAAACAATGAAAGCTAATGTAAAACAATTATAGATTAAAATAGGTAAGACGTTTGATGGTAATTTGTTCTAACTATTGTTACATTTCTTTATACACAATTTAATTAGATGAATTATTTTATAGAGAGTATAACTAGGTTAACAGTCAGCAATATAAAATGCTACAATTTTTTAACCATCTTTCACAAAATTATTAAATTACTTATCTATAATGTTTTATTTAATATATACAGGATTTTCCAAAATGAATATTCCATTTTAAATTACTGTAATTATGTTTATTCTTATCCGAGAAGTATGTGACATACACAATCGAAAGAGTAACTGCCCGAGTTTAGTCACCTACGGGAGGTGACTAAACTCGGGCAGTTACTCTTTCTCTGCATTCAAATGTCTCATCATCTGCCAACATTAGGAAGCTCCATAAACAAAAATGGTGACTACGCAACAGAGAAGACATTTTGTGTTCTGCAGTCCACGAAGTTGTGTCAATGACAATTCCAAAATGTCCCTGTAAATGATTCTAACTTTGCAAACTAAGAACACAAAACACCTTCTCTGATGTGGAGTCACCAATTTTGTTTACAGTGCTTCCTAGAGGCTGAAAACAACATGACGTTTGTATGCAGATGGCAGATGAAACTAACAGTTTCTCTAATGACGTATGGTGAATACTTTCCAGTTATAATTAACATAATTTAATCCTGAAATATTATCCAATAAATCTTGGGCTCAGTTATTTTATCACCATACTATTCTTAAAATTGCAAATTTAATTCAATACTCAAGTATCAACAATACACGAGTATTGAATTAATGTGGCACATTAAAAGTTAAAATTAAACACATAACAGTTAATTCTGATAAGAGAAATATTAGTTAACCTATAAATTCTTAAATATGTTTTCACAGTATGTATTTAATTTAATAAATATTTATTAATTAAGAGAGTAGTATTTAAGCGTACATTTATCATTCGACAAAACATTAAAGAAACTTACAGGGAGATCTGTAAATGCTATGCCAAGATTATGTCCATTTTTTGTGTAGAAACAAGTGTTATCTATTAAATTAACCCCACAGCCTATGACATCGCCTGTGGTGAACGTGGGACCATATGGCTGGCCGGTTCCGCTGGAACAGAAACTATGTCCATCGTCTCCGTGATAGCCATAAGAATGTTTATCCCATCCTGTAAAATTCAAAATGTTTTTAGTCTCATTAGTTAAAATTACCATCAATTAATGAACAAAATTATAGCATTATGGTTACTGTTGACTAGCAGAAATAAATTTATTATAACTTACAATACTACTGAAAATGGAAAGAAATGAAATAGATTACCAGTATATAAAATGTTTTATAAATATCTAAAAATTAATAATTGTCGACGAAAGTTAAAGAAACACAAGTTGAAGTTTGACATTGCAGCTGAAAGTCGGTTTTTGCCACAAACCTTAAAACTGGTTTTTGCCCCTGAAGTATCAATCACCCAGTTTTTGGGTACATTTATAAAGACAAATGAGTTAAACGAATTACTAACAACACAACTACCTTTCAGTATACAGAATCTTCCAAAATTAATTCTACCATTTTAAATGACTGTAATTATTTTAATTATTATCCAAAAAATATGCATTGTACACCAATTGAAAGAGTAACTGTCAAGTTTCGTTTCCCATCATCATTCAAATGTCTCTGTCTACCATCTTTAAGAAGTGTCATAAATAAAAAAGCAACTTCTCAATAGTTTTATGTTCTGAAGTTTGCAAAGTTGGAATTGCCCGTCATCGAGCAACACGAGTAACGTGCAGGAGCCATAACATTGGGACTGCTGTGAGCGGCATGATTACATATATACCATAGCAAGCACAAGAGGAATTTGCGTAGCGATGTGCTCGCACAGAGAAAGTAAAGAGCAAATGTAAAACTTGGACGGTTTTCCAATGTTTTAATGCACGTTACAACATTCTCGGATAATAATTAATTTAATTACAATAATTTAAAATGAAATGGTAGCATTCTTTTTAGAGGATCCTGCATATTGAAAATATTTTTATTTAAAATTGTTGATAAAATTAATGAAGTGATAAAGTATAATCTATTACAAATTTAGTATTGGTAATAATATATCAAGAGATTACTGAATTTGCAAATACAGTAAAGCCTTGATAATTTGGAATACTATTTCGCATTGCGTAATTTTTTAATTCTATTAGCTATTATTACCTTACTCTTAGACATGTGCAACAATAAATGGTCAAGGAATAGTAACAAGAAAAATCAAAACAAAAATTGAACGAGTACTGCATTTTTATGTTAAAGAAACACTAAGATATTAGCATAAAGTTATAATTGTGTGGTGTCATTCGTTATAAAATGTTATTAAAATATAACTTTTATATTATTGTTATAAAAAGGTAATAGGCTTAATTTTGAGGGCATAGATGAGTTTTTAGAAAAACCCTAAATGTGAATAATGAGTAAAATTTTCATTATATCCAATCTCCTTCAAGATATTATACACCACTCCCCTTTATCTCCCCATCCCTAGACCAGGGTGGCCAACAGTTTTTGCCCTTGGGCTGAATTGGAAAGAAAACTTTTTTCACAGGCCGAACCAGAGGCTGCCATAGGAAGATTTTGAGGTGGTGCGAGATCTCATTGTGGTATCAACTCTTAGAGACTAAATTGTACATAGAGATTACAGATACATTTTTCACATTATCATGCTTTAGATTTGTAATGGAGCGTTAACTCTAAACACACACAGTGAATTGTTGACCTTTTTTTTTTTAAGTAATCAGAATCTTTTGTTGAGCTATTCGGACTTGAGTAACTAATATTGAAAGATTAATCATGGGCCGCATAAATTCATTAGATGGGCTGAGTCCGGCCCGTGGACCGTACGTTGGCCATGCCTGCACTAGACCTTTAACCAACAAAATTTAATAGCATCATTGACCCTTATATACAAGCTACCGTGCCAAATATCATTTCTTAAACTTTGCCACATCCTGAGATATTGAACAAAATAAACACCAATACATACAAACAGAACCTCCCCCTTTTTACTTTTTTGAGGTTCAGGGGATCTCAAAATATGGAGATTTGCAACAAAAAAAAGGGGGAAGGGGGCAAAATTTGACACACTATTACAATACTTTCCTACATTATATACATAACAGCCAGGAAGGTAAAATTGGCTTCTTTTTAAAGCCCAAATTAGTAAACATGGGCAATAACGAGATTGACGCTACTTTCATTTAAGCATGTAAAAGCTTAAATGAAGAACAAATATGGTGGTTTGATAACGCACACAATAAGATTTGACTTTAAATAAAGTGTGCTTTTCAGGTCTAACAATACACATTTAATAAAAACCTTGCTAATTTGTAGTAAGTCTCCCCAATTAGTCCAAGTTAATGAGGCTATTTATTAATTAAGAGAGTAGTATTTAAGTGTACATTTATCATTCGACAAAACATTAAAGAAACTTACAGGGAGATCCGTAAATGCTATGCCAAGATTATGTCCATTTTTTGTGTAGAAACAAGTGTTATCTATTAAATTAACCCCACAGCCTATGACATCGCCTGTGGTGAACGTGGGACCATATGGCTGGCCGGTTCCGCTGGAACAGAAACNTTAGTCCAAGTTAATGAGGCTCTACTGTATTTGATTACAATGTTAAAATATTATGCAAAATATTATCATATTCATTTGCATAATATGATTTAAATAATTTAGTAATAAGAATTTATAAATTATTTAAATAACTAATTAATAGGAGAGAGAACATACCGGGTAATCTATTCATGTTTACACCTTGAGCAGAAAGGCCGACACCCATGTAACTGGAAAAAATATCAAAGTTATGAGAGCCATAATACATTCATATTAATATATTCATTTATATTTAAATATAAATTACAACTTTAATGCATCCATTATCACTGCAGGCAAAAAAAAATTGTGATGCGCTGTAACTTAAAATATAAATGAGCATGATGTGTTGAGAAAATTCAGATTCTTATTAATTAATTAACCTTATGATAGTTCAATAATATAGCAAACAACATGGACTAGAAGTAGGCAGCTTAATTGCCTACTTCTCGTGTTAAATTTAATAATTCCTAGCCAATCTCTTTTCTTTGTGAATATTCTAAATTAATTTATTTATTTTTAATTATTAAATTTAATACAAGATGGCTGTTAATATCTCTACTCCTATTCACCTATATCTAGTCCAAATTTCCAGTATCTTATTAATTAATTAGCTACATGGTAACTCGATAAGATTCCAGCTGTATCGTGTAATTAGTAAAGTTGATCAGATTTGATTTTGTATGTAATTTAACTACCATAATTCCTTGTAAATTATCTACATGCTATCTGTGTTTAAAAATCAATTTGAAAGCAGAGAGTTTATCTGTCAATTTTAAATTGCAATTATAAACTCTTCCAACAGCTTTTCCTTTGTCTAAAGTTACCAAAAGTACATTTTAAAAAGTTAAAATCCTATGTTCCTTTGCAGTTATGATTTCTTTGGAAAGCACAAACAGATATATGTATATACCCTTTAGTTCTCTCTAGTTTTCTGTACATCAATCCATGTTTTATTTGATATTATTATATACTCTTACTTAAACATTTGTCTTGAAAGCTTAATTTCTCTTCCTACAAAATTACTCTCAGAGAACTACTTAGAAGCCAATTGTCAATTTTTGTATGTGTTAATTATACAGGGTTAACAGGAAAGATGATCATAACTTTAAGGGGTAACAGAACATGGCAAAAGTAACAATTGTCGTAATACAATGCATGGTTGAAAACCAAATGATTTGCTGCAAGAGGGTGCTTCCTGGTGAGAAGGCCCATATTTCGCACACATTCTCATTTGAAAGTTGCACAGCCACATAGATGCAACAGTATTTGAATGCTGAGAAGATGGATATGCATTTTATGTACAGAGCTGCAAACAGCAATGCCGTCAAAGTGCAACAACTTTATCAGATGTGGAAGACTCGTCCTTTGGCCCTCTAGATCTCCTGATTTCTCCTTCCTTCATTTCTTTCTCTGCGGCCATCTGAAAAGCTTCATTTACGAGACGTCCCTTGACTCTCCCAAAGATGATGTTGGTAGAATTTAGCACTGCTGCTGCAGAAGTATGTGACATGCCAGGCATCTTCCAAAGTGTATGCCAATCACTCCGTCACCACTGTGATGCACATATTCCATATTGGTGGTCATACATTTGAACAATTCTCGTAAAGATGAAAGATTATTTCTTGTAAATATCCATGATTAAAATGACTTTTTGTTTTACACGTTCTTTGTACTTACTGTGTTTCTGTGTTCAAATTTCACATTCTACCATGCATTGTATTAAGACAATTGCTACTTTTGCCATGTTCTATCACTCTTAAAGTTGTGACCATCTTTCCTGTTACACCCTGTATACAGTGAATAAGAGCTAAGTAATTGACTGTCATTAATTCATTAGATTTGAGTCTACGTCCAACTTTCTCAATAAAATTAACAACAATGTTCTTAACAGAAATTACTTTATAGTTATCTGTTAAGATGGCTTCACACATTCAGTATTTGCCAAAAGCTGAGCAAACATTTGATCAATACTAAGTAGTCTGGTTAACCATTCAGTAATTGGCGAATATTTGTTATTCACTGTTTCCCATTCCTTGTCGGTATACTGTGCCAAATCAAAAGGGACAAATCTCAGACGAAGATTAGTAATTCCTACAACTAACCGATGCTCGGCAAATAATCATATATGTGTACATATGTTTTCATAACGACAAACACTTTAGCAAAAAGCAGTTATTTGGAAATCGATAAACATCAAATGTGTGGAGCCACCTTTAAGTTATTACTCTCACTAACATCAACTAATATGACAGCAAGTTTAAAGATCACATGAGTTAATGACAATTTTATTTGTGCAAAATAAGTTTGCACACTAATTTACAAATACCTTGTACTAATGGGTTTTCTATTTAATATTTATGGAGGGGATCTGTTCTAGAGTATTCATTAGTGATTTACGAGGATAATATTTAGAAGGTGCTACATCAAAATTTGACTATGTATATATTGACTGCTTCGTTTAATGTCCACATAACTTTCTGCAAAAAAGGATATTATGTGATTTAATGTTATGAAGATACCATACTATACACAAAGCATACAGTAGCTGTATGGAATACTGTAGTATACATGTATTGAATAAATAGCCAAGATAATGGCTACACATAAGGTATTAATTAAAATATTTATGTAATTATTCTTGTGTCATAACTTTTTTATTTGTCATACTGTATGTTATTAACAGTAGAACTTACAAACTGAGTTTTGGAGTAACAAATCAAAAACTGAGGATTTCTTTTGTACCACTCAATACTTGTATCAGTTTCTGTATTTAAAATTCAGTAATAAAAATGTTGGTATTCTGCAATTGAAAATTGAAATACAGCAGTGACCAAAATTTTACATATGAAGAGCAAAAACTTGCAATTCAGATTGGCTCTCCGATTAGGATCAGATAAGAATTTGATTAAGTGTCATTGGCACTTAGCCTTTGTGCTTACTCCCAAAGAAAGAGCATACCAATGATGACTATCAAATTGCAAAAAAAAAAAAAATACTACATCCAACTTTTAACTCCAGTACAAATTATATAGAATGTTCAACTGTTTTATATTTCATACAAAATAAAAGACATACATAATGATGATGATAATTAAAATTATTTACATATTTAAAATATGAATTAATTTTAATTCATAAACATAAATTTTAAAAAAAAGCAGAAATAATTATTCAAAATTTTGTGGACAATAAAGTACCGATTAAGTAGGTGGCATTAATAAGTAAAATCCAAAGTATAAGCATAGGAATCACAACAAATAGGAAAAAACATGCTTTTGACCTCAAATTCTTCAAAACATCTTTAGAAAATACACCAAGACCCACACCGACTGATTTTAATACGGATGCAGGATTAAATATAGGAGAATGTCTAATATCCCGAGAAAAAGGATCTTTTTTTGACACAGGATCCTGACAGAAAACTGACTTTCACGCCCTACGATTCCTTCTTGATAAAGTATTTTACAAGGATTCTATAAGACTTTACCTAAATACAAATATAAACAAGTAAATCACCACTGAAATGATGATGAAATACTCAAAATATAACCTGNAAAAAAAAAAAAAAATTGACTATTGTACTGTCAAATGGAAAGAGCCAAAATTTTTTCTGTTATTTCATTAAGTTTATCTCATTTGGATGTGTTTTAAAAAAATGGACTGTTTGATAAATTAATTAATAAAATAAATGATATGTCATCTTTGTCAACTCTACTTTTAAAAAGGAATATAGTCCTTTTAAAAATATATACTTTTATGCTATTATTCAGCTAAACCACTTTTCTAGAGTCTGAATTAAAAACTTTATGCAAATATGCAGATACTTATTGCATTTAAATGGAATTTTGATGGCTTAGTTAGAAAAACAAAAGGTAATTTTCATCAAAAATGAATTGCGAAAAAGATTTATCATGACTCGGATGATTCACCTTTCACTATTCTAATCTATTCCTATTTAAAGGGTGTCCAAAAAGTTACGGTGCAGTGAAAAATTTTACTTAAAGTTTCAAGAAATAAAAATTTTTACATACAATATTGTAGTTTCTCCTACAGAAAATGCCAGGAATGACCCCCGGAGGCCCCAAAATCTGGAGGAGCGAGGTCCTGCAACCTAACAGACCAGACTCCACAGGAGATATGACTGGCAAACAAGTCTCTCAAAAAAATCGGTCTGAAAACAGGAACGTCCGTGAATGGGAAGTAATATCATCTACTTCAAAGTGAAAACAAAAGTCATGCAACTTACGGATTTTGTATGCAATGCCGTGAATATTAATTTACTGTCATTACAAATTTCCCACTACAGTAACTTTAAAGATAGAAACTGGCAATATTTAAATTGTAAATGATTTTAAGATAAAACTATGCAAAATATCAAGCCTCAGACACTTCAAACTTCAAAATTTTAACTTGTAAAACTTAAACTGAAATATCACAACTCCTCCAGATTATTTCTGTAATTATTTATTAATTTCAAATAAAATTGCAGTACATTTATAGTAAAAGTCACATCTATGTTAATCAGTGATAACTAGGCCAAAGAATATAAATGTTCTGTTTGGCCTAATTAAGGCCATTTACACGCTTTGGCCTAGTTATAACTGACTAATAGTAAACCGAGTAACGTAAATTGACACATTTTTAATACTATAGTTCGAAATAACTATTTTGGCCTAGATGACTGTTATCTACACAAGTATATGCATGCATGCATTCATTTATACAGACAACAATATATAATTAGGTATACTATTGTATAGTTATATTAGCCATTATCCAATCCAAACTTGGATTTGATTTAAAATATTAAGGCTGATGACTTGAATTCAGAGAAAACTTAGAAAATTTTTATTAATTTAAATATAGAATTTACCCATTTTATGTAGTATCTATTCTGTGTAGTGTGCAGTCCATCTGCAATTTTATATGATAATGTTGCATGCCGTAATTATGTTGGACTGACTGATATGAATCTTTTCAGAGAAATGAAGGTCTTGTGATAAGGAGAAGTACGGACAAAATCTTTGCTTCTGTCTCAATCAATTCCAAGAAAGTACTTTTAAGAGACGAGAACTTACGACAATTAAAGAAGTTTCCAAGAATAGAATTCTCGAGAACAGGCAATGAACGTATTTATGAAAACAATAAGAATAAGGTAACATGGTGCAGCCAATTTGTTCTGTACAGAGTATTTAGTATTTGAAAGTTGATTAACAATGCTATAATTACAGAGATCAAAGTAAACGATTAAATAGAGTATTTAAATTCCTCAAAAAGGCAAATCACAATAATTTTGTCTCCGTATTACTGTAATGCGATTAGAATTTCTGATGGCAAAGAGGCACTAGTTCTTGGTATTCGAATTGTCTTGTTCATTGTCGTGTGACTGTTCAACCAGTTAGTTAGGGATTGAAAATATCTCGATTTTTGCTAAACTTCTGTTCATTTAGCCAATTAACTTTTCACAGATAATTGATTGAGAAATTTTGAATGCTATGTTCTAACTCTGTATCATGTAGTACAAAGCAAACAACATTGCTTTGATTTTTATTCATTTCTTATGTTCGTACAACAGGGTGAACCTAGCTTAATAATAAAAAATAAATAAAATCAAATATTTACATATTAGATTTACTATTAAGGATTAACAATTCTTGATATATCTTATACTGTAAATGACAGGTTAGTTCGAGCTTGGATTATTATTGCCAGTAAAATATAAAATATACAATATTAATTATTTTCTTATTACTAGTATGTAGAAAGTAACTCTCATTATAAAAAATGACACTGTTTGTCATTTCAAGCCTAATTTGTTTAGAAAATCAAACTCTCATAAATAAATATTTAAATGCAGTGTCCAAAAAGTCTCTCACACCATCCAGGATGCATATAATATTGACAGTGGAGAAGAGAATAGCCATTTTTTTTCACAGAAACCATGATTTCTGGCAACACATCTTGATATATTACAACAGTTTCTCAAGATGCAGCTCAGACAATGGCATTTTTGGTACTGTTGTGTTTCAACTGGATGTGGCACCTCCTCATTTAACAACCCGTGTTAGAGACTATCTGAATGAAACCTTTCCTGGAAGAAGGATTGACAAGGAATCAAAGACTATGGGCAGCAAGATCACCCAATTTGATCCCCTTAGATTTCTTTGCTTGGGATTCAACAAATCCAAACTTTACCAAATAAAAGTTAATGATCTTCAAGACCTTAAACATCATAACTGAACAGCAGTCAACAACATTGAAGCAGCAGCTATGCTTCAAAATGTTTTCTGAGTTACAAAAGAATGTTGGGAAAAGCGCTTCAAAATGCAAGGCAGTCACGTTGAATAGCACTGATTTACATTGCAAAACA
This sequence comes from Centruroides sculpturatus, assembly GCF_000671375.1. Classification (NCBI taxonomy): domain Eukaryota; kingdom Metazoa; phylum Arthropoda; class Arachnida; order Scorpiones; family Buthidae; genus Centruroides; species Centruroides sculpturatus. Next base: position 41,701 of record NW_019385616.1, on the reverse strand, counting down.
TACCTTTGTTAAAACAATTTCTTTTTTTTTTTTTACATCAAAATTAATGGAAAATTTCAATGTAAAAAACTCTCAAACAGTAACAGCAAAGAAAATATGCAGTTTAAATAATAGCCATGGTTATTATTCAAATAAAAGCAGTAATCTAAAAAAATAAATTGAGAAAATCTAGTTTAGAAAAAGATAAAATCCTATAAAGCATCGCTGAGGATTTTAGAAAGAAATTATATAAATGTAAGCGTTTCAATGTCATGGAAGAATGCAATATTAACTTCTTTTCCTTTAAATTAAAAAAAAATCTATATGTTCAAATGGGCTGGCTTGTATGATATTAAAGTTGTTACAGTTTAATTATGCAAATAAAGCTCTTAGAATGGTAAACTGAGAAATGTATAAGTTAATCTAAAGTTTTTGGTTAAGGCTTATATTTTCCATATAAAAATCAACCTTCAGACAAATGTACACTAAGCTAGACATGAAATTTATGCAGTATATAACATTTTTATTGGTCATTCTTGGCGATTGACATGCTTAAAACTCATGTACACACTATAATTTAGAGTAATTGTTGAATAATTTCAAAATTTAGAGTTAAAATTTATGCACTTACCCATCTCTTCCTTTGCTAACAATCTTCACTTCAAAATAATAAAGGCCACAGGCTGCTGGTATAGGATAAGTAGCTCTTACACTTGCTGCATCTTTATGATTTTTTCCAATACCTACAATTATAGTAAAAATAAAACCTTGATTATCTTGGTTTCTATTTATTTGTAAAGAAAATAAATATATCAATGAAATAACTAGTATAGAATACTATATAACATTAACAATATGAAATAAATTGTATACTGATATTTGAAACTATCTTCAAATACAGATGTTCCAATATAATCAATCCTATCGTGACTTTTACGTTCGTAATCGAAGAGATGTCCATAATGCCGCTTCTTACAAGAAAATCATATACTTACTAGAAAAACTCATAAAAAAAACTCTTCCGATTACAAAAATAAATCGATAGAATTGATTGCAAATACACCTACAACTGCAATAAATATAATCGGGCTAAATTTTGGATATATGATTATAGATTGATTATATATCCAAGTTTAGCCCGATCATTTACGGCAATTGTAGTATATTTGCTTAAGATATCGGGTTTCGATTGATGTGTATATTTATAGAATTTATTGCAAAATGAAAAGAGACTTCCCTCAATTGGAAAAGACAAATTCTTTGGATGCATATTGCCAGATGCCAAAGTATCTCGACACAAAGAATGTGAATGTAAGAAACATTCTCAGAAAACACAGATCAATGGAGTGAGGAAAACTGAAAAAAGAAAGAATGGAAGAGGCGGGAGAAAAAGCAGAGCCATGTCGAGAAGGAAAGGAAGACGTTAAACGAAGGGTTGGCCTAAGTCAAAAAGAGAACTAGTACTGGTTATCAAAGTTATAGAAGTGAGCTTCATAATAAGAAAGTTCAACTGCATATTTGTAATGTATACATAAAATAAATATATGGATTTCTGCTTGATGTAAAATAATATAATTTAACAGATTAAACGAATCATATGGTAAATTCGTAAGTATCTATAATAGTCTATGCTGGAACTTCACCAGTGTAAGAAGGCACCTTAGACACTTATCCAGCAACTAAACTGATAAGCCTTCGTCAGGTTACAGAACAAAAACCTTAAATTTTATTTGCATTAAGACAATTTCTGTTATTATATAATTTTTTTTATACACAGATTATGACAAAATTCTGTAATTTATGGTTTGAATTTAATAAAATGAACTATATTAAAACATTTAACAAGCTAAGAACTTTTTATTTTGTAAAATTTTTTATAATTTAAATAATTATGTCAGAAATAAGCTCAATCTATCAAACTTCAGTCATTTCTAAAAATGTAGAACTGTTTGATGATTGGTAAAAGAAACAAAGACATTAAGTTTAATCCTCAAATTTTTCTAAAAATATACAGGTTGCCCAAAATCAGTTAACCAAGGTTTGTATATGATTCAAAATAATCTTAAAATATATATAATGGTAAATCTCTCTTTGTATATCTTTAAGTATATATAATAAATGCAGAAATCTTCTGAGATAAAAAATATAAATATATTTAATTTCTTAATTACGTTCTCTTTGAAATAATTTCATCAAACAAATTTTAAAATAATACATCTTTAACTGGACGGAAGTGTAATTTAACTCGCACAATTCATCTGTTAGGCAAGTAATTGTAGATACGATCATTTTTTTCTTTTATCCTGTAATTACGATACACGATACAATGAATTTAAAATTAAGTCCTTGAAGTAGGATAATAACTCCATAAGGGTAATTACTAATGAACATGTTTCCTTCTAGGAAACACTTTCTTAAACATTTTAACTCGTTTATAACCGTAAACTTCACTTCCTGTAGGATGATTTTTTTTATTTAATTAATAAATCAGATTAAAATTGAAGATGTGAATGTACTACTCTTTAAATATACTCTTGTCTAATCAATTATTGTTATTTGGAAGTCTTTCACAAACAACTTCTTATCAAATACAGGCTGTTCATAAAATTACTATGCAGTAGAAAAGGTTAAGTAGTTTTATACGCGATATTGCAGTTTCTCCTATGGTAAATGCCAGAAATGTCCCCCCCCCAGAGACACCAATATCCAGGGGATTGTAGTCTGGACAGAGTGGACCAAATTCTGTAGATTATTCAATTGGCAAAGAAGTCTTTCAAAATCTGGAAAGTTCACGAACAAGTGATAATGCCATCTATCGCAAAGTGGAAACACGGGATATATGACTTATATGCATGGTACTGCAGACAAGACCCACAGCATTAACGTCATTACAAATTTCTCAGTGCACAGTAAGTTTTCTGACATCCCTTACTATAGTTTATCTTTTATAAGAGTAATCATCGCTAAACCCGATGTAATATAGCTAATCACCAAACATATGCCGTAAATCCATTGGGCTAGTTTTTAAGGCTAATTACTAAATAAATTACGTAATTAATTTGGCACTAGAGGTAAGCGTTAGGCGCCATNATTATTTAAATTAATTAATTTATTTATAATTATTAATATTAATAAGAGATGGCGCCTAACACTTACCTCTAGTGCCAAATTAATTACGTAATTTATTTAGTAATTAGCCTTAAAAACTAGCCCGATGGATTTACGGCATATGTTTGGTGATTAGCTTTTATAAGAGTTTCACTTCATTCCGTTTTTGTTTTATATAACTCTTGCTTTTTATAAAACTTTCATGGAACCAGAATAACATTTATATGAGGACATATTCCATATTTTCCAAAATATAAATGCCCCAAAAACTACAGTTTAAGAAAGCCACACCCTTCCAAAGTCTTTTATTTATTTTAAAACACCAGACGGAAGAACAGCAAGAGATTTTTTGTAATTCATGAACAAACAAAACAGACAAACAAACACAGCTAAGTTACAAATAATAATTGTAACAGTTCAAAGTTCAGTGACTAACAACTATCCCTTTAAATTGTTTTTCATGTTTAAATGTAAATTTAAAACTTATGAGAACTGGCATTATACTGCTGTAATTATTCTTGCTACACTATATAAAACCATAAACTAGGACATTGCATAACTTTCTCATATCACAATAGAATTGAGGCAGAGGGGAAAGAAAGAGGTGTTTCCTGCAGCCTTTAAGCATACATGAGGCAATCCTTGTATCAGACAGACATGGACATGCAACTTTGCACTTGCCATCACAAAAGAAACTATCCTTGCACCCATCAGCACAGAGAGGCGATCCAAATCATTTGTCAGCGATTGTTTTTTCTGTTTTTCGCACCCATATTTTGTTAGATGCACACAAGGCTGTTATTTTTTACTCCTAAGACTAAATTCCATTAGGTGCACTCAGTTTCATCAGAGAGCATGGACATTTCAATATACAGGAGGTATTAAAGTGTCAAATGAAGTCATGGACACTCTATTTTTTTACATTTAAATGGACCCTCGTTACTACCTTTGGATTCCTCACTGTAACTGATGGAAAATCAAAATCAACCCATTAAATTTTGAGAACAAACTCGACTTTACAGCAAAGCCCATAGAAGGCATGTCAGTGACTATGGAACACCACTCAACAGCCATGTGATTTGTGCAATAATGCTTTGCTGCACACACTTATGAAACATTTTATCTCAAAAACAAAGTCATGGACTCCCATTTTTTATTATGTTTTTAGATTCCTCATCACAATTAATGGAAAATGGCAAAGTTTAATCAAAATTGAGCAAACAGATTTTGAAAACAGACACAATTCTGTAAGCCACATAGGTGCTTCGCTAATGCTCTGCCTCAAATATACAGGGTGTTGCAAAAATATTGGGCCAATTATCACAAATTTATGGAGGAAAACCCAAATAAAGACTGGGGCCATTTTGCATCTGAAGCTTAATGAGTGAGTTATTAAAGTGTCAAAGTGTAGTGATGTCATTCCCATTTTTAAGTATAATGCATAATGTATATTTACATTACAGTATTACAAATCTATATAATTTATTAGTAACTATTTACTAAAATCACAACTATTTTTTATTAAACATTTTTTAATTAATTCCTATTTTTTAGATATGACGATGATTTTTAACTTCATTTATTAAATTCAAACTCGTGAACATCACATCGCAGCAAGTTGTCAAAATGCCCCTATTATAATCCACTCACACTTACCAGCATCTTACCATTATCAAATTCACTAGGCATATTACAAATGGTCTCATAGCTATTAACTATGATTCTTGACACTTCACTGTATCAATGTAATTTGCCATTATTCATGCACCAGAATATTTATCAAAATGATACAAAAAAAACACTCAACAATAACTTTTCTCTAATGAAATCAACTTATCTTATGGCACAATGTACTGTACTTTGCTTTATTTTCTTAAAACTAAATTCCTCACATTTTTAGTTTACGTACGATAGCTTTAATATCTAATAATTTATTGTTTAACTATAGTTTCTTCCCTATTTCTACTAAGTCCAAAGCAAGGTATAGGGAAGAAATTGTAGACTGGAGATTCACAGAAAATTTGGAATACAATAAATTCTTTCTTTATGTGTCTTCTCCTGTCAGGAGGTTGACAACCATTTCATTCTACCATGACCTATCTTGTGCTTCTCTTGAGCACTCTTCATACGTTAAGTATGTCCAATTCCTGATGTTGCTGAACCAGTTCTTTCTTGGCCTACCTCTACCTCTTTGCCCTTCTATCATTCCCTCTAGTAATAGTTTTTGTAGGCTGTTGTGTCGCATAACATGACCCAGATATCTCACAATTCTTTTCCTTACTACTTCTAATAAGGTCCTTTTCTGGTTTGCAATTGCCAGGATATCTTCATTTGTTCTTCTTGCCTTCCAAGAAACTCTCAGCATTCTCCGAATCATCCACATTTCAAATGCCTTTAATTTCTTTTCATTACTTGCATTCATTGTCCAACACTCTGCTCCATAAAGCAGGGTTGACCAAACATAACATTTTGCCAACCTAATTCTTGTTTTTATACTAATTTCCCTTGAAGTCAGCACTTGTTTCATGTTTGTGAATGCAGTCCTTGCAATTCCAATCCTTCTTCCAATTTCCTTATCACTCCTTCCATCATCTGTAATCATATATCCCAGATAGACATAACTTTTGACCTGCTCCAGTTTACTGTTTCTGATTTTAATATTTAATCTTGGAGTTTCTTTTTCATTGGAAATGATCATAGTTTTGGTCTTTTTGCAGTTCAGTGTTAGTCCGAGTTGATTGCTCAAGTTTGTAATTTCCTCAATCAGTATCATTAGATCTCCTTCACTTTCTGCCAATAGCACAGTGTCATCAGCATACCTAAGATGCTACAATATAAATATTTATTTTTACTTTAATACTAATACTTGTGTACATTTTATAAACACTGTTTTGTGATTAGCGACAGTTCTGTTTTAGAAAAAAATCTATATATTTTTAGTCACTATATATGTGTACCGGCAGTAAGTTTTTAGAAAAAAGCACTGACTATATATACCGAGCAATCTACAATCCTTCGACACATCAGCCATTTGTGGTGCCAAGAATGTAAAATTCTTCATTTTTTATGCAACAACAAACTGAGAATTTTCCTTGTAGTTTAGTATGGATTTTTTTGGATTTTGCTTCTGTATGCATTTATTTACAAGTGGCTACTAATGGCTGCCACATTAAAGGACTTCCAAATCACCTAGTATAATTTTTTTCTATAGTATTGTAAATTCATATCAATATAAAAAATAATGTAAACAAATTTAATAACTTCAGCCTCTCAGTTAATACAAAGGCGTAAGCACGTTATTATTATGCTAAACAATCTATTAAAGTTAAATTTCTACTTGTCTAACACAAACTTGTGTAGTTTGTGTTACATGACTTAAAAACAATAATGTTTTCTGCATAAATACTGGATACATCCATTTGTAAGTATTTATTGGCATTTTATGGAGATCACACTGTATCAAGATTTGAATGTTTATTCTGTTTAAATGCTTCTAAACCAAATATATACATATGGTCTTTCAAAAAGAGTGCTATCATTTTAAATTATTGTAATTATGTTAATTATCATCCAAGAACATTGTAATATACATTAAAACATTGAAAACTGTCCAAGTTTTACATTGCCCATACCAATTTCTCACTGCATGCACCTCATGACATACGGCACGCATCCAACTGTACCCAAATTCTTCCTGTGTTCGCTAAGGAGCATATCCGTCATCAGTTCTCCCAAGGATCTCTCTGCAGATTACTTGTGTTACATGACAATGAACAATTCCAACTTTGCAAGAGGCAGAACACAAAAAAACACCTCTGTTGTGAAATTGTCATTTTCGTTTATGGCAATGTCCTAGAGATAGATGACGACAAAATAATTTAATGTAAATGGGAGACAAACAGTTAATCAATTAGTGTAAATCGCATACTTCTCAGATAATTATTAATGTAATTACAGTCATTTAAAGTGATAGCATTCATTCTGGAAGACCCTGTATAATAATAAAAAATAAGAGTATCAAAATATAATTAAGTTGAAAATTTGCTCTAATTTTTTTTTGAATTTTTACAAAGGTATCTTAAATTGTGTTTTCTCTAAGTAGCATTCACATTAAATAATAAAATAACTTAAATTGAAGTAGTAAAAAACATTACGAGACTAATTAAAATTAATTACGATTAAAAAAAAAGTGTTTATTTGGTAGAAAAATTTATAAAAAGTTAATTTATTTTTAATTATCTAATTAATGTTAAACAAAAAGATTAAAAAACCAATAAATTATTCACAGTGCAAAGTCTATTGCTAAGCAATCGCATTAAACTTCAGAATGACCTTTGACTCATTTACAATTTAAATATATTCAAAGTGAAAATACTCTTGTTTAAAATCCACACAACTAAGTATGAAAACATTTCTGGACAGTGTTTAATTAAAATAATTATTTGACTCCTCTGACAAAGCTGAACAGATTTTAATGGTAGCTAACTTAATTTGGTTAATTTAATGATAATAATTAATTTAATATATCTGTATTATTTTTACTCTATAATCCTAACTGTCTATGGGAAAAAAAATTATACTAACAGAACAACTGATGTGGAAATTTAAGATACCTTCAAAAAACTTAGAATATTTAACATTTGCGTCACTTTCAATATTAGTTACGCTCAATTAAATTTAAATTTGTTGTAAAATCCCAAGACGTTTAATGTTTTAATTTTAATTTGATTCTACAGATTAACAAACCTTTCCTTATTATTTTTCTTGATATAAAATTTAATAATTTTTGAACATGCAATGTTAAATTATAGAACGCCTATGCATTCAAAACATCAAATTCGGCAAGTTACGATTTATGACTCAAAGCAAGCTCGTCGATGAAGTCGAAAACATTTGTCAATTTTTGTTAAACGTTTGCTTGGAACTTATTAATTAATAAGGATGTCTTCGTATTTGCTTGATTTTAACTAAATGACTGTTTTAATCATCATTTAATGGTTATCGGTGACCTGAAGATAACAATTTAATAGCATTTACAACATTTGTTTAGCTCATTATTTTCATTTCACTTGAATAAAAAGGCATTTGTCAGTAGAATTGCTAAGTTCCAGTTTGAATTGTATATAATAATATAAACCACACTCCAAATAACCAGATGTGTTTAGTATTAAAACCTTCAACAAACACCTCAATTAAGTAAAGAACAAAAATTATTGTTCTTAACTGGATTAAGCTGTTCAACTGTAGTTTTTACAGTAGTATACACAGTGAGATCAAAAAGTTGCTCCACAGTGGACAAGGAAATGTGAGGAGCTTCCAGAAACTAAGTAATGATGTTACGGGCAGACAGTGTCAAAAGAGTTAAAGTAAGTTATGACCTTACCACTCGGCTGCACACATGGGCATGGCCCACAGCAAATCTACTTTACAATCACACTGTAGTTATATTTGATTATTCTTTACTAAGTAAATGCTCTTGAAAAAAGCAAGAGGGCTCAAAAATACTTGGTATTTGTTAGATTTTAATTTAGTTGTTCAATAAACATCAAATCAATTAAAACTTAACAGTTCATTATTGTATTTACAACGTATTAATTTCGCAACACAGAATTATAACGCTGACCCAATGTGACTGTGCATTGTATTTTAATACAGTAGACTCCCTATAATGTGGTAGATACGTTCTGTTTTTTACAAATTTCATGTTGTACGAGTCCTTAAATACATGAGCTAATCACAGCCCGGCATGTATGCAGTTCATGGGACTACGGCTGTTTGAAAGATTTTCTTCCATAAAATTAATTGATTCTAGACTAATTTGACTCAACATTTCCAAAACATGTATAATTTTTTGGGAATAATCCATATAAACTATGCTATAAACAAAAAATTGTAGGATTACTTGCTGAGTGTGAACCGTTTAACGACGCCATTGATTAAGCTTGTTTTTGTTGTGGAGCGGCGCATCGAACGATGGGCGCGTTTCCTGATAAATTATTTTTCTGTGTAAACTTTGCTGAACTTTGGAGACATCATTAATATAAATATAATTTTAATGAACGTTTAATAATAAATGGTTTTTGGTAGGTCCACTGCTCGTTTAAACTCAACAGTTTGTGCAATATCCTCTATTGGTCTAGATTTGACCAATCCTGTCGCGTCACGAGTCGGCGATGACGTTTTACCGTATTATATGAGTCTCTTTTAGCATGTTTATATGAACACGGTCGCAATTTTTTTGCCATTATATACGAATCCATATTATATGAACCCATTTTATAGGGGGGTCTACTGTACTTAGCAGAAAATTATTATAAATTGTCATTTACTTCAATTTTCTTTAATTAATATATGTTTTATCACTATATTAGTTAGATAACTTGCAAAATTGTTCCAAAGAATTCTTCACTTTTTGTTTAAAAATTCTGTTTTCTTTAAATTATTGTATTTACATACTCTAATCTGAATATGAAGTGAACTAACTCTGAAAAACGTTTTATCCAATATTAAAGTTTGTCGACTTCTATAAAAATAAAACCAAATTTTTGTTCTTTCTGATATTTATAGAGATTGATTTTATAATAATTAATCTTTCTATTTGTTTATCAAATTATCTTGAAATTAAAACCAAGCAATTTGTCATATTATCACGCTATAATATGACTAATTTAATAATTAGATGTAATTTGATGGACAATACATTTTTGAAGTGTCTTCTTGCTTTGTCCCTTTTTACACACCATCAGGTAAATAATTATCATGAAAGAATCTACTGTTCTTTAGAGGTTTCTTGTCCGCCTCAATATGTAAAACATTAAAAAATCTTCCCTCTGATACAAAAGTGGACCGCACGCTGACTATTTAATAGAATAAACTTTTTATCATACAGGCGTTAATTACCAATGACTGTCGTCAGACCGACAAGCGCTTTCAACCTCTAAGTCCGATAGTTATATATTAGAGTCGAACGATTGTCGAATCACGTCTAGCTATATTGCTACTATTATAAAGTAATTTGGCCTAGAGGTAGGCATTAAGTGCCATCTCTTATTAAATTTAAGAATTATAATTAAATTAATATTTATTAATTAATTTAGAAGATTCTGGAAGAAAAGAAAATAATTGGCCCAGACTGGGACTCAAACCCACAACACCAGACACTGTGCCGATGTGGGTTCTAGTATGTAGATATTGCAGGTTCATGATGTATAGCCCGATAACATGGCAGATTGTTTGGTTTTATATAAATAATCCATAAACCTGATTTTTTTAATGTACATCTTGAAATTACAAGTTCCATCTTTTTTTCAACTTTTTACATCAAATACAAGGAAATTAAACACTTCACACTTCTGTTTAGAAAAGTCATTGTTTTCTCAAAATACTACTGTTCAGGTTTGCAAATATAGCATATCTCACTTCTAAGAGTGCCATATACTTCCATATACTAATAAAAATATTTATTTCATTTGATATGGAATTGTGTTTCATAGATCAGGCTTTTTAAAATGTTTCTAACCTCCAGTTCTGTTAATGCATAAAAAAATGCATGGCTGAAATTACTCATAGTTCAATCAACTACAATTTTGGCATTTGAGGTCATTGAGAATAGAACTTACAGATTACATACAAATGAAATCTTGAACAATATTATATTATAAAGTAATAAAATGAGTTAATTTCATAAAAGGAGAATATATATTTTTATGAGAACTGAGGCTAATATTTTTGTAAAATAATCTTAATCTTATTTAATTTTTCTTCAAAAAACATTATTTTATTTAAACCTGAATTAACAAATTCAACAGAGGAAGTTCACCAGATTTTTCCACCGATAACACTTCTTTTAATGGTGACATACCTTCCAATTATAATACTCATCAAAGAAAATCTCAAAAAGTTGGAGATTGGACCACCAACTATCTTACCGAATTTGGGCATCAGAATAGCAGGGGAAGACCTGGAATAAAAAGAAAGGAAAAGAAGATCAGAAAGAGTTTACCTGCCCATTTTTGAAGTGTGTGCTCATCCCTGCCACGCTCCACCACCAATCTTTCCAATTTCCCAATGTTTCCACTGGACTTTAGCTGCTCCAAACTACAAACAATTGTTGTAGATATTACATATTCAGGTCTCCTAGATTCAAGACTCATCATAACCAAGCCTTTCCCTCTTCTGATCATCCAAGCAATCGTCGAACATCACAGATCCAGGTATTTATCAACCCACATACATAGTTGTAAACATTCTCTTTCGTATAGGTGAGCATAAAGGTTTAGACTCTCCCACTATTTCTATTTTTCTTTTATTTTCAAGGAACTAAAAATTACAAATATTTGTTGTTTTATGGTTAAATGCATAGCAGAGTGTGTTATTTCCAACACACTGTCTCTCTACTCCCTCTGTCCCGAGACCACTCATTCCCTCATATGCAACCACCTGCACTGATAATTATTTGGTAGGTTCCCGTGTACCTAAAGTCACAAGTGGCATCAGTCCTGACTTGGGTATTGCCGACACAGCCGTCGCAGTACCAGCATAACAGTCACATTTTAATAACTTGGAGAATAGCTCAGGATGCATAGAAAGCATCATGAGCAATTCACCAGATTGAGAAAGTAAAAAGTTCAATCACAATGAATCTATATTGAAGGACGATCATCTTCAATTGGAAAAAGTTACTGTTTTCAATGGAATATTAGATGTTGGTCTAAACAACAAGTTGAGAGATGATAAGGTATCTCCTACATTGGGAGATACAGACAACCTTATTATAAAATGTACAAGTTGGCAAAGAATTAAAAGTATAGGAGATCAGTATGGGAAAGAGATCTGAAAGAAGACTGGAAATGGGGAGAAAAAGGAAGGAAGGAGTAGGAAGAGAAAGAGTTCTAAGTCAAAGAAAGAGAATAAAAAGGGAAAACTCATAGAAATGATTGAAGAATGAGAAAAAATATGATGTTGAGGGGAATACATAATCTCACTCTTTAATGTTAGTTTTGCCGCCTTTATATACAAAGCCACTAAGTAGACATATATTATTCTTACAACAAAATAATACTAATACTAATAATAATAATAATTTATAATTAAATCAGGTGGGTAAAAGTAAGAAGATTAAAAAAACAAGCTTTCTGTTAAATTTGTGTTGCCATATAAAAATGTAATATTGCAAATACAAATTCTATTATCTGTGGTTTCTGATCCAGGTGCATCCATCCCTCGTTTTACTCCTATTAAAAATATAGCTTGATAAGTAAAGTTTCTATGTAAAGATAAATTTTAATTACTTATTGAGAAAAAAAATTACCTTAAAGTTTTCTAAATTTCAATAATAATATAACAAATTTAAATCTTGAATCCTAATATTAGATTATAATATTAGATTATAAAATGAATAAGCAATTCAAAATAAAGCTTATTAACTTGATGTATGTCATATAACTATATTTGGTTATATAATTTTTTTCAATCTGCTCTAATACCTTCAATATGCTTCACGGAACAGTTATGAAGTCAATGAAATGTGACAATCTGAAAACATTTTCTGGATTTTTATTCCAATTCTCAGAAAAATGTATTAAAAATTTCTACTGCCTCTGGACAACATATTGGATAGAATGTCAATCTAGCAAATTAAACAGTTATTCTCTAACAATGTCAGATTAAATGTTTGATTATGCAGCTAAAATCAGTGGTGAATATGAGTAGAATACAGGGAATTAAAACCACCACTGTTCAAAAATATTGTCATTACCATTTTAATAAAAGTATTTGAACAGTACCTTGTAATTTTAGAATTAGTTTCCCTTTGTGTAGTACTTCCGCATCTGCCACTGGTTAAAATCGTATAAATAAAACACCTAAACATAAGTTAAGGGATTAAACAAAATTAAATACAGTAAGACCCCGCTTAACACGGGGAATGCATTCCTAGACGACAAAATGCTAAACAAAACAGTGTTAAATAAGATTATTTTAATATAGAATAAATAGAGATAGGGGAACACGCAACCAAAAATAAAAATTTTACTTTAATTTCAAGTTATTTTTATATTAATTTGTATAATAATATATGTTAAATAACACATAAACATATGCACACAGAAATGTATAATAATATATTAATTAGTTCATTTTTTCTATATTAATAGTTCATTTTCTGTGACAAATTTTTTTCTGAAATTCTTGTTTTTTGCAATAAAGTCCTGAACTTTCATTTGTCTCTTTCTTTTTTTTTTTCATTAAGCAAATATCGGTAGCAGAAAATTGCAACCAAAACGCCTCGTTTTGCTTTTGCACTCCTTTCAAAATCTAGATCATTCACTACAATTTGATCAATGATTTTGGTTATCGTTACCAAACTTTTACTAAGGAAATCTATAGAGAATTTTTTGGGTTCTTCATTTTCAGAATCACTATTTTCCAGTTCTACATGAATTCCATGTTCTGCCAGTTCTTGAAGGTTGTCATTGATAAGACTCTCACCAAAAACCTGCAGTAACTCCTCATGTTTACATCTCCCAGTTCTGCTGTATCCATTAGGTTGAGTTTGATCAACCTAACAATACAGAGATAGGCCCTTCTCGTTGAGAATTCTTGGAAACCTTCAGCCATAACTTCTTCCACACTTCGTTCATGCATTTAACAGTTAATTCTTGCCAAGCGAAGTCGATATTGCAAGTGGCATCCATGATGTTATATTCTTTCTAAAATTGCACCAAACAAGTTTAAAGAAAGTACACCTTTCTACCATCTTTTTCTGATTGGTTTGTGTTTGTAAATAATCGTATTATGTACGAATCAATAAAATGCCATGATCATTTAAATCAGTGTAAATTTTGAACTTTTTTTAGGCTTCGGGTTATATCGAATCAGCGTTAAGCAAGGTTTTACTGTATTGTTTAATATTTTGAAACGATTTCAAAGACAAAAGCAATGTAAACAATATTTGAATACATAAATATCATAATATGATATTGACAGCCAGCTACGTGAAGGTAGCTTTAGTACCGTAATATGATATCCAATTAATTGACAGTCAGATTGGAAAACAGCTGTTAATTCAAAAACATTGTAGGAAACAACAAAGTAAATTATTTTCATCCAAAGCTTACAGATGGATTTTTGTGTCAGCTGTTCCTAACTGGTAGTGGCATTGATTAATTACTATTTTGAAATATTCACCAGCTATATGGAAATCCTATACAGTATATATAAATCAACATTTCTACATCTTCCATAAATTAATTCACCATTTTTTTTTTTTTGTCTTCACTTTTCTAAAGCAATATTTGATTAGTATTAAAGCAGTAATTACAGAAAAACATTCTATTATTTTGTAAACAGTGTTAATATTGACAAAGAAACATGATATAAACAAAGTCATAATATTCCTTTTCATTTTATATACATTTGCTGAAATGAATTATTACATTTGTAATTCATTTAATTGTTAAATGCCAAACTTTTATGATCGTCAACCCCCTACAAGTTTTTGAAACCTCACATCAACCCCCACCAAAAAATTTGTTTTACAAGCAAAACAAAGCTCTTACTATTTTAATACATTTCTTTTAATTTTGCATTTCTTTTCATTTATTGTATATTTGTTAATAATAATTTTTGTAACTGACAATCAGTGAGACGGACAAACTTGATCCTTAGCTCCCGCTTATCCTTAGTTTAAGCTTGATAATCGACCCCCCAATAATGTTATATCGACCACTTTGGCAACCCCTGGTTTAAATCAAACTAATTGAAGACTTTACTTATTTAATTGAAGCAGATTGAATCTCCATAATTGGGAAATCAATACAATAATAAATTAAGTAACAACAAAGTTTTTTAATTAATATGATTATAAAAGTATGAGCTTGAATAAAATCAATCATGTAGTTTCTTGAACACACGACAGATCTGCTATGACTTATTTTTCACACTATATAAAATAGTTAAATAATGTCCTT
Source organism: Centruroides sculpturatus (assembly GCF_000671375.1). Classification (NCBI taxonomy): domain Eukaryota; kingdom Metazoa; phylum Arthropoda; class Arachnida; order Scorpiones; family Buthidae; genus Centruroides; species Centruroides sculpturatus. The sequence continues at coordinate 26,645 of NW_019385616.1, read as the reverse complement.
AAAGGAAAAATAAAGAATATTTCCATAAGTATAACTTGCCATGATGTATACTGGGTAAAAAATTGCTAGAACAAAACTAAAACAAATGTATAACCCACCACATCGCATACCCTGGATCCCTTTAAAATTGTCTTTTAAACAAAGATAGCTTGTAGTTTATACTCATATAAATATGATAGGTGTATGTTATTAGTACTATTTTATTAACAATTCAAAATTAATTCCAAAATGTTAACTGAAACATCAAAATAATATAGAAAAATCTTACAGTAATCAAATTCTAGTGCATTTAGTTTGCTGTCACCATTCAAGCCGACCTCAGAATACATTCTATTCAAATTTTTCTAATATATTGCTTTCTAATCTTTTTTTAAAATCTTTCTTAAGGTAGATTTATGTATTAATATGTTGAAAGTGTAATCACGGCTACTGAATTTCATCCCTGAAAATGATTTAGCATTTAAAGCTGTGTTCCTCAGACAAAATTAATCAATTTTTGTTCTTGTCCAGGCATACAGCATTTTCTTTTCCAATTTAAAATTGACCTTCTACTATAGATTTAAACAGCTAGATGTTTCAATGTTTCGAATCAACTGTTCTTACCACAAAATCTTCTCATATTCCATTAGTTTGAGCAATCAATCAAGCATTTAAACACAGAGTTTTCCAAAATGAATGTTACTATTTTAAATTTCTGTAATTATGTTAATTATTACCTGAGAAGTATGTGATGTACACCAATAGGTAGAGTAACACTCAGAGTTTCATCTCCCATCTGCATTCGAACATCTTGTCATTTACTACCTCTAGGAATTGCCATAAACAAAAATGGTAACTCCACAACAGAGACAGAATTTTGCATTCTGTGGTTCGCAAAGTCAGAATTGCTCATCATTACGCAACACAAGTAATCTGCAGGAGCCATAAATTTTGCTGTTGCAGAAGAAGTAATTATGGATATGCCAGAACGAATGTGGGAAGAATTTGAGGGACAATCGGACATGTGCCGTACAACGTGAGGCGCATGCATTGAGAAACTGTAATGGGCAAATGTAAAACTTGGATAGTTTTCCAATGTTTTAATGTATATTACAAAGTTCTTGGATAATAATTAACATACTTACAATTTAAAATGGTAAAATTCTTTCGCGAACACCCTGAACAGACATAGTAGATTCAGACCAAAATGTTCCTCCCATCCATACTTGAAATTTTCATCACCAGTTTATCATATGCAGGTATGGAAGTTATCCTATGCTTCCAAAGTGTCTAAATAATAATTTGAATTTTAGTGTGAAAACCTGAGGGCCCTAGGCTTCATTTATTAAATTTTATTAACTATGTAAAATAATGTCACCAAATAATACTTCGTTTTTGGTGAGAAAACTAGTGTTTTAAACGTGGGAAAAACCACATAACGGATGTCATTTCCTTTCAACAGAAGAGAACATCCTCTGTTTTTCCGTATCTGGTTAAAAATCTCGCTCAGATGGGAAATGGTTACCCCTCATTCATTCCCCCTTTCGTCCGTTCTCACGAAAGAGTTACTGGACGATGATTGGTCGAAATTTTTCAATAAAAGGAGAAATTAGTCAGAGTTCGAGGAGTTCTCCGACCGATTTGAAAGTGTCCAGACTCCACATACGTTTCCCTCCAGAAGACTAACGCCCTATACGAATCACTTAGACTAAGTCTCAGGTCTATACGTGGAAATAATACTTTTTGTATTTGTGAACATAGTGATCTCCCATACGAAGAAGTAAATGAATTTGCATACACAGAAGAAGACGACGATATCTGAAACAGGTCGTATGTTTATAATAATCTTGTGAGCTCTCTCTCGATCGCGCATTAGCATAAGTAAAGTTGTAACCGTTAGCTTGTCGTTTAATTGTTGTTGATCATTTGTATCCGTTTGTTTAGATTTATTAAATTATACTTATGTTTTATTATACAAGAATGTCTCCTCATATTTATTCCGGATCAGATCGCATACGCGTGTTTGTCCGCGTGTA
>NW_019385616.1:0-19558 GCF_000671375.1 Centruroides sculpturatus | reverse complement strand
AAAGCTTATGCATATTTTAAGACTGAATATCCCATTTTAGCATTGTCAATGGATCGTCAATCGTACATGTTGTTACGTCATCACGAATTGGCTGTTTGCCAAATATCACAGTTTGCTGTTTGTTCACCGGATGTTCCGATATTTCGAGCTCCACATCAGAGCTGCGAATATTCTTTATACATCGGAAATGATCTGAAAGTAACAGAACTTTGTTCCAAAGAAATTGTAAAGGAATTTTATCCAATCTTTAGAAGAATAGACAAGCAAGGAACATGGGTATTTTCTACACCCTCTACATTGGTATTAGTAGTGAAATGTTCTGCTAAACATAATTGGCATTCATCACCTTCTAATATAAGTAAATTGAATAATGTTGGAATAATAAGATTACCAAATACATGTATAGGATACTTACCTGGAATTATCCTCACTTCACATTTTCACATGAGATCAACTGTCATCACAGGAAGCAGTCCTAAGTTTATTATACCTCCAATTGAAACAATATTTTCCAAGATGGAATTAGAGAAATTACAAGAGAGTATAAATACTACAGAGAATCCTGAGAGGAATAAGGAGAATCCTAAGAAACAAAAAGATGACGATATTAAGGTAGCAGAAAAATCATATGAACAAATGAAGAAAGATTTGGATAGATTATTGAAAGAAAATGAAGATCTTTCAATTTCATACACTCCAACCATTCCAATCACATACATATGGATTATCCTTGGAAGTATAGGAATATTAATTCTACTTATCTGCACATATTATATAGTCAAGCATATCTGTTGGAAACAAAGATTTAAAAGGAGAATAAAGAGAAGGTCACAACAAGACATTCCACTTCAAGAGATTCCTCAAGGAAATAATACAGAAGAAGAGGAACCGGAATTAGTCGAACCAATTGGAAGCTCAACTGAACAAGCTTCAAGCTCAACACAGACAAGGAAGCATGTTGTTCGCACATATAGACTATAATTCCCATTTGATTTTTGAATGATCGATTTTAGCTACATATATCTTTAGTTGTAAGTACCTTTCCTAATAATAACAAAAAGCTTATTTAAAGGAATGTACACCCCACTCGAATTGATAAACTAAAGTGATTGATTAGAATAGAGATAATATTATATAGAATAGTCTAGATTAAGACTTAGAGTAGTATTAAGAGAGAGAGAGACATTAATAGAGATATGTATTTGTTAACATACTACCTTTTAAAATGAACAATACTTTGGTGAAAAGGAACTTTGCCCAAGATGGATTTAAATGACCCTGGAGTCATACAACCTTTAATGAACTCAACCACCTGAACTTTTGTGGTTATGTTAAATGAAATTTTAGCAGAAAAGAAGTGTGTCAACATACAGGAAGAAGACACATTTCAACATTTTGAACTACAAGGTGAACTTTGAACTTTTAGCAGGTGCTTTTTGAAACAAGAAGACATCACCTGATCTTCTAATATACCTGAGATTTGCTACAACTATAAGAAGTCAGCCAACAGAGGTGCTGCCACAAAGACTCTCACACTGGTGACGAACTATGTCCACCTTTACCGTCGATTCCAGACGAAGACACATGTGTTCATTGTGTTTATTTTAGTAATAATATTGATCTAATGAATTGTTTATATTATTATTATTTCCATGTATTTCAATTTTGAATTTAATTTGAAGACTTGTATACTTTTATGATTTATTATGTATTTTATGATATTATAAGATTTTATTTTTTTGTGTAACATAATTTTAGAGAGAGAGTGCAATTCGAACTCATGTATTTCCGTGAAAAAATCATGCCTTCTTTAAATGTAGTGTGATTTTTGAAGATAAGGGAGTAATGTGAAAACCTGAGGGCCCTAGGCCTCATTTATTAAATTTTATTAACTATGTAAAATAATGTCACCAAATAATACTTCGTTTTTGGTGAGAAAACTAGGGTTTTAAACGTGGGAAAAACCACATAACGGATGTCATTTCCTTTCAACAGAAGAGAACATCCTCTGTTTTTCCGTATCTGGTTAAAAATCTCGCTCAGATGGGAAATGGTTACCCCTCATTCATTCCCCTTTCGTCCGTTCTCACGAAAGAGTTACTGGACGATGATTGGTCGAAATTTTTCAATAAAAGGAGAAATTAGTCAGAGTTCGAGGAGTTCTCCGACCGATTTGAAAGTGTCCAGACTCCACATACGTTTCCCTCCAGAAGACCAACGCCCTATACGAATCACTTAAGGCTGGTATACACGGTAAGGAAATCCTCAAAGGATGTGCTTAATAGACGAAAAAAACTCGGATATAACTGGCTGAATCGAACATAGTAATTTACAAAACTTATTAAAATATCTCCCAACGTATAAAGAATTATTTTTATTTAAAAATGGATAGATAGAAAAAAAATCCCGGTTAATCCTCAAAGGATTTCCTTACCGTGTATACCAGCCTTTAGACTAAGTCTCAGGTCTATACGTGGAAATAATACTTTTTGTATTTGTGAACATAGTGATCTCCCATACGAAGAAGTAAATGAATTTGCATACACAGAAGAAGACGACGATATCTGAAACAGGTCGTATGTTTATAATAATCTTGTGAGCTCTCTCTCGATCGCGCATTAGCATAAGTAAAGTTGTAACCGTTAGCTTGTCGTTTAATTGTTGTTGATCATTTGTATCCGTTTGTTTAGATTTATTAAATTATACTTATGTTTTATTATACAAGAATGTCTCCTCATATTTATTCCGGATCAGATCGCATACGCGTGTTTGTCCGCGTGTAAAATAACTGACAAACTGGTGTCGGGAACCTGACGAAGGAAGAAGGTGAATTCGCCTTCACCAACTTCCGCTCTAAATTATAATATAACCATAAAGCCCTCCACACTCGTTCCCTACGACGGGGAAAGGCCGTTCTTTGGACGACTGAAAGCTGGTCTTACCGACTAGTGCCTGTAAGTGTTACTCGAGTACTACTTACTCCGTAACCTTGGCTACTTTCACACTGGTGTAGCAGGAGTGGGGTCTAGAACCTAAAAATTCCCAGTGTACTTTCACAGTGGTGTAGCAGGAGTGGTTCTGATTCGGATTGAGAGACAACTAGTTGATAAGTTAAAATTAAGATAAATTTTAAGTTACCTTTAAGTTAAAATGGATAGAGATAGAGAACCTCCGCAAGCGGCGTTAGCTGGCAATCCAATAACGTTGGGAGGATTGGGAGGAATGATCCCGTTATTACCTGTTTTCTCAGGGGACGCAAAAGGTCCAAAAGTATCCGAATTTTTCGATACGTTAGCGGATGTGACTAAAGTAGCAGCATGGTCGAAGGCACAAACGCTGGCTGTAGCTAAATTAAAATTGACTGGCATTGCTCGGGAATTCGTACGTAAGGATCGGCGAGTAAAAGACGTGGAGGATTATGAGGAATTCAAGAAAATAATGTTAGAACGTTTTGAGAAGGTCCCATACACATATCGAATCCAGAAATTCTACGCGTGCGTCCAGGCTAGAGATGAGGACGTACAGACATACGCCGTACGACTGCAGGCTTTAGCAGAGGAGGTTGAGATTGAACACGAAGGCGCGAACGAAGCCGAAATTGAAGTAATAAGAAGAGTGAAGGAGAAAGAATTAAATGAACGCTTAAAGATCCAATTTTTAAATGGGATAAATATAAAAATTCGTCAACGAGTTATGTCCAGAGAACCGGAAACCTTTGACGAAGCATTAAAAATAGCAATAAATGAAGAGAATATCGAGCTCCTCACTTCCCATCCTAGGGGTCTTTTAAGAGTAATAAAAGAAGAAGAAAGATTAGCAGAAAATAAAGATGATAATTTAAGGGAAACGGAATCTGATCCCGAAAGACAGATGAAAGAAGTAGTTAAGGCTATAGGTGACTTGAACAACCGATTTAATACATTAATAAGACAGTCCCAGGAGAAAGAAGATAAGGGTAGAGGACGAAATACGAAATATTTCCGATCAAAGGAACAAGTTCATAGCGGAAACCGTCCACAAACAGTCGGCTTCGGCCGGAGAGGAGGAAATGATCGGATGCAAAGAAATAATTATCGTGATGATTCAGATAATAGGAATAGACACGAGCCTTCTAGGAATAATCAAGATAATTGGAGAGGGACAGTACGTTATGTCAGAAATCAGCGTACACCAAACCAATATAGAAACCCTCACAGATATAAAAGGAAGGGTCAAGGGAGCGAAAAGGATCCGTATATTTTGGTATATGTAAATAACATCCCCGCGAAATTTAGAATCGACGAGAATCTCGAGACTACCGTCATAGATAAGGGCTTGGCGAAACGATTGGAAGGTAGAGCACCCGTAATCCTTGGAGAAAAGGACAAATTAGATATTCGTCCAGGAAAAACGATTCAGGCATTTGGTGTTGTAATTCCGATATTTAAACTTCGGGGACATAAATTTACCAATACATGTAAAGTAGTGCGTTCGGAGGTCACCTCTCCTTGCATGGGAATAATTGGCCGAGATATAATAGAACAGGAGAATATCGAAATAGATAATCAAAATGGAATGATTATACTGCCTAATGAAAAGGAAGTCCATTTTTGTTCCCCTTACCCCTCGGGAAGAAATTATTTTAAGGGAAAATCGCCGCTAGAAAACACTAAAAGGGAAATAGATTTACGATATCCAGAAATGAGTGTATTGAGGAGTGTTCGAGTGTCTTCCCGCCGAAGGCCCAATAAGAACGAACACATAATGACAAAGAGAAAGACAAAAATAGGGCGTAACAAAATTAAGAAAAAGAAAATTTACGATAATTCTAGTGCGAAAATTATCCAGGAGATTAAAAATAGAAAGAGAGAAGAACCTAAGTTAGAATTTGGAAAGAAATCCTCCAATAAGCTTCAGTTAGAAAATAAAAAGTTAACAAATAAGGTCGATCTAGTGCCTCGTCAAGAAAATACAATAAAGGTAGATAAGGTAGAAACCGGAACTAACTGCAAAACAGGAAAAAGCTGTTTACATGGTCCTACCATTATTGAAATTTATAAATTTATGTGCCTATTGGTGTATTTAATAACTATTGTTACCCGAAGGATTGGAAAGATCGATGATATAAAGGAGGTTCCGGAGATTAAGGAAATTGAATCAGAGGTCAGAGGATTCAAAAGTAAAATACCGATATCATATTTTCCTAAGCATCCCAATTATCCTGTAATGGATCCGGACAAAATTATGAGGGATAAACGAATGGGGAAAACCCAAAACCAATAACAATAGGAAATATATAAATAGGAAATCGCTTATTATCAAGGAAATATTGTCAAATCTATCGCGCACTTTATCGTTGCCATTTCCTTTTCCGATTTGAAAATACAAAAGATAGTACGTGATACTTCAAACAGATGATAAAGGAATACGAAACCTTCGAATTCGCCATCGAATTATTAGTATATCCTTGATTTGAATCATCCCTTCTAAATAGTCGTACGAGAAATATATATAGGAAGTAGATTAAGTATATTAACACTCGAAAAATTTTGCAATTTATAGAGAATTAGAAAAATATTACTTTCCACATTAGTAGATCAAGTTCTTCCTTAGGAAATATCGAAAATGTTGGTTTCCTTAGAAGCAATTTAGAAATAATGTTGAGTAACTCTCAGTGAGATATCTAATTAATAGAGTATATATATATCTTGTGAATTAAATCCTCATGAAAGAAAATAAAGAAAGAATTTTGTTTAGAAAAAGCGAAACTACGTCATAACAAGCGGAATTAGACAGAGCGGAAACGGAAAAAGCCGATTCACATCGATGCCGCATCTCTATAGAATTATAGAAGTTATATTCTATCATTAGTAGAGTGTTTCTTTCTAGAAATATCGAAGGTGTTAGATTTACTTAGTTAAAAATATTATGCAAATAGTTATTTATCAGTTGTTAAACTGGAAATGGGATAAAATTTTTCTTTTAATTGTATTAAGAAGAATGAAAGAGATGTGTGAAAGTTCTGAAGATAAGGGAGTCGACCCTCATCGAAAATTCCTTCGAGAACTTATTAAAAATATATCGATATGATTTAGCATTTGAAATTATTATGAGGAATATAGAATTTGCGATGCAAGAATTTCACACACAAATAATTGAATTAAGAGAAGCTATCGACGTTTTAGAACAAGGAAAATTAAGCTCGTATTTTATCTCAAAGGAAGTGATGTATCGTACGTTACGAGAAATACAACCACAACTTCCGGAAGGTTATTCATTGATAGAGCAAGTCAAAGCTGACACTCTCTTTAAATTTTACCAGTGGATTACTACAGTTGCTATCGCACTTCCAGGAAAATTAAGAATTTTCGCAAAAATGCCATTGAAAACGCCTAGTGGATATTTCGATGCTTACGAAATTTTGGGATTACCTACATATATTCCTGTATTGAAAGCTTATGCATATTTTAAGACTGAATATCCCATTTTAGCATTGTCAATGGATCGTCAATCGTACATGTTGTTACGTCATCACGAATTGGCTGTTTGCCAAATATCACAGTTTGCTGTTTGTTCACCGGACGTTCCGATATTTCGAGCTCCACATCAGAGCTGCGAATATTCTTTATACATCGGAAATGATCAGAAGGTAACAGAACTTTGTTCCAAAGAAATTATAAAGGAATTTTATCCAATTTTTAGAAGAATAGACAAGCAAGGAACATGGGTATTTTCTACACCCTCTACATTAGTATTAGTAGTGAAATGTTCTGCTAAACAAAATAACTTGCATTCATTACCTTCTAATATAAGTAAATTGAATAATGTTGGAATCATAAGATTGCCAAATACATGTATAGGATACTTACCTGGAATTATCCTCACTTCACATTTTCACATGAGATCAACTGTTCACACAAGAAGCAGTCCTAAGTTTATTATACCTCCAATTGAAACAATATTTTCCAAGATGGAATTAGAGAAATTGCAAGAGAGTATAAATACTACAGAAAATCCTAAGAAGAATAAAGAGAATTCTAAGAAACAAACAGATGATGATATTAAGGTAGCAGAAAAATCATACGAGCAAATGAAGAAAGATTTGGATAGATTATTGAAAGAAAATGAAGATCTTTTTATATCAAACACTCCAACAATTCCAATCACATACATATGGATTATCCTTGGAAGTATAGGAATATTAATTCTACTTATCTGCACATATTATATAGTCAAGCATATTTGTTGGAAACGAAGATTTGAGAAGAGGATCAAGGAACTGTCACAACAAGACATTCCACTTCAAGAAATTCCTCAAAGAAATAATGCAGAAGAAGAAGAAACGGAAATAGTCGAACCTGTTGGAAGCTCAACTGAACAAGCTTCAAGCTCAACACAGACAAAGAAGCATTTTGTTCGAACATATCGACTTTAGTTCGACCGTATCGACTTTAATTCAAAATTGCTTTTTGAGATGATAATTTCATTCTTGATTGAAAATTTTTGATTATATAATGATCGATTTTAGTTACATATATCTTTAGTTTGTAAGTACCTTTCCTAATAATAACAAAAAGCTTATTTAAAGGAATGTACACCCCACTCAAATTGATAAACTAAAGTGATTGATTGGAATAGACATAATATTATATAGAATAGTCTAGATATAAGACTTAGAGTAGTATTAAGAGAGAGAGAGACTTTATTAGAGATATGTATTTGTTAAACATATTACCTTTAAAATGAACAATACTTTGGTGAAAAAGAACTTTGCCCAAGATGGATTTAAATGACCCTGGAGTCATACAACCTTTAATGAACTCAACCACCTGAACTTTTGTGGTTATGTTAAATGAAATTTTAGCAGAAAAGGAAGTGTGTCAACATACAGGAAGAAGACACATTATATCATTTTGAACTGCACAGTGAACTTTGAACTGTTAGCAGGTGCTTTTTGAAACAAGAAGACATCACATGATCTTCTAATATACTTGAATTTGTGAAACTATAAGAAGTCAGCCAACAGAGTGTGCTGCCATAGAGACTCTCAGCAACAGAGAGGTGCATTCGAAACAAGTGACGAACTATGTCCACTTTTACCGTCAATTCAAGACGAAGACACCTGTGTTCATTATGTTTATTTTAGTAATACTATTAATCTGATGAATTGTTTATTATATTATTTCCATGTATTTCAATTTTGAATTTAATTTGCAATATTGTATACTTTTATGATTTCAGTATTATGTGTAACGCAATTTTTAGAGAGAGAGAGTGAAATTCGAATTTATGTATTGCAGTGAAAAATCACGCCTTCTTTAATTGTAGTGTGATTTTTGAAGATAAGGGAGATATGTGAGATCCGGAAGGCCCTAGGCCTCATTTAATAATTTTTATTAAATATGCTTAAATAATGTCACCAAATAATACTTCGTTTTGGTGAGAAAAATATTGTTTTAGACGTGGGAAAAACTAGATGACAAATGTTATTTCCTTTCATCGAGGAGAACATCCGCTGTTTTTCCCATATCTGGTTAAAAATCTCGCTCCGATGGGAAATGGTTACCCCTCATTCATCCCCCTCTCATCCGTTCTCACGAAAGAGTTACTATACGATGATTGGACGAAGTTTGGAAATAAAAGGAGAAATTAGTCATAATTCGGGGAGTCCTCCGACCGATTTGAAAGTGTCCAGACTCCACATACGTTTCCTCCTGATGGCCAACGCCCATAACGGAGTCCGATAGACTAAGTCCCGAGTCTACACTTAGAAGAAGTGATATCTTTATATTTTGTGCACGAATTAATCTCCCATACGAAAGGAAGATGAACCCTATCTACAAGGTGTCCTATATCTACAGAAACGAAGACGACAACTAACAGGTCGTATGTTTAGAATCATTTTGTGAGCTCTCTCTCGATCGCGCATTAGCATAGATTTAGTCGTAACCTTTAACTTGTCATATAATCGTTGTTATTGATTTTCTGTATTCGTTGTTTGGATTTATTAAATTTTACTTATGTTTATTATATAAGAATGTCTCCTCAATTCATTCCGAATCAGATCGTTATCGCGTGTTTGTCCGCGCCTCTATAAATTGACAAACTGGTGTCGGGAACCTGACGAAGGAAGAAGGTGAATTCGCCTTCACCAACTTCCGCTCTAAATTATAATATAACCGTAAAGCCCTCCACACTCGTTCCCTACGACGGGGAAAGGCCGTTCTTTGGACGACTGAGAGCTGGTCTTACCGACTAGTGCCTGTAAGTGTTACTCGAGTACTACTTACTCCGTAACCTTGGCAACTTTCACATTAGCTCTTTCTAAAATCTACTAAACTAATAAGATATTTATATAATATAAAAGGCTAAATGTATGAAACAATGGTCAATACTCCAGATTAAAAACATGGTTCGAAAACAACAAAGAATTGTAAATAAGCTAAGCTAACAGAGAGAAAAGTGAAAATCAATTATAGTTAAAGCTCCATATTCATGATCAATGGTTGTAACTTCTTTCCATAAATTTACAATCATATCCACAAAGCCAAAATGTATTTATTCACAGAAGGATCAAGAGAAAGAAAAGAAAACAAATAATTTTTGTTAATCCAAGATAAGAAAAACCATTAAAAATCATTTTAATTATATCAAATCCATTTACTGTAATTCACTAACCATTAAACTAGGCTACTGGATATTCTCTTAGTTTCTTTATATTATTTTATTACTTATCCTTGTGTGAATAATAAATATCGTAGATGTCAGCATTATGTTTTACGTGCAGATTTTAATTAGTTTTTCTTTTATTCTCACAAATCAATAATGTTGTCTAAGTACAAGACAAGTAATTTGCTACTTTATCATATTCTTTGACAAGAAGATACATGTGCACAGTACAATAACTTATTTATCTACCGTTTATCTGCTTCCCTTTAGAAGGTTATTGACCGACGACTGCCATGTGGCAGATTGAGCACCCACACCTACTAGCATCAGTTAATGAAAGAGTGATCAAATTGAATGAAAGGTGCATTAATAGTAAAGACTGTGATACGATATCCTCCGATGGCTGTCGTTGGTTGATAACCCTCTAAAGGGAAGCAGATAAACGATATATAAATACATTATTGTATTATGCGCATGTATCTTCTTGACATAATAATTTTGTTTGTTAATTAATTTGGTATCATATTATTTGATCTTTTTGGTAAACTGATGTCCCTCAAAAGCAAAATTAAAGTGCTAAATCAGGCCTGGCCAACCCACGGCCCGCATGTGGCCCTTCACGTTAAATTGTGTGGCCCACTAAGCGATATTATATATCTATTAAAACTTTTGTTTTCCATTATGTATATACCAAAATAATTAAATAAATTAAAATTTGCATGTGTCATTGTTATAATGCACAAGTGCGAGTATGAACTCTTGATATAACAATAAAATCTTATTCATTTTGTATTTGTTTTACTTTTTTAAAAGCACGTTTGCCTAAATTGTGGCCCACCGTAATGTTACACGTGATCAAAGTGGCCCGTGAAACAATTTGGGTTGGCCAGGCCTGTGCTAAATCATTTGTGCAATGAAATTCAGCAGCTGCAATTGTTTACAACTACAACAAAATCTACCATAAGAAACATTGAATTTTACATTGAAAAAAGTTTAACACGAAGAAATTTGGTAACTGCATTTCTAGAGAATGTTTTTATTTTCTAACCATATATTTTAAAAAATCTCCTGACCTTATTTTTCAATACATTTCTCCCATGGGTGTCTGCAGTGGGAGAAAAGGAGCACTTGTCCCTCCCTGGGATCAAATAGAAAATTCCAGAAATTATAATCATAAAAGTTAATGATATATCTAACCTTACACCCTTGAATATGGGATGCTTTAATACAATATTTTTAGAAAGACTCCCAATAAATTAAATAATTACATTAATAGAGTTTCACTTATCTCCAAGCTTTGCCACCTCCCAGGAAAATTTTCTACAAGCACCATGATTTCTCCATATTCGTAACAATTTTATCGGGATTATCCCAATATATAAAATATTTCTATTATATAGTACAGACCATTTTTCAAATCTGAATGAAATCCATAATAAAAATATACAATCAAATATAATAAATAATAAAATTGTAAGCAAGACTATTTTATTATTTTAAATTAATTAAAATCAATTTTGAGATCAACATATTCGATTTATAAATTAATGAACGACTTTTTAACAAAAGCAATACAATAAACTTGAATGTGTCAAGGCAGTTATTAATTAATTCTTAAATGTATTAGACTTCATCATGTTTCTGTTGTTTATTGTCAAAGAGTCATACTATACGTCAATATCTACAATTGATATCATTGACTTATAATGCTTCGTATTCATTATTCCATTGTTAATGATTATAATTGATAAGTCAGAATAGAATAATAGGTTCAGTCTTAACATAATGCATTCTTTGTTTCATTTTATGTAATAATAATACATTATCCCAATCTATATTAATGTTTTACCTTAAAACAAAACATAAAACCATAAATAGTGATTCCCGAACTACCGAAATCTACAGACATGGCATAAATCGCCTTCAAAACTTAAATTATATTTGCAGATCTCCTATATCTGTATATGTTTATATGTAATGAAGTAAGTAATACACCTTTAATAGTGGAGAAACACTAATGTTTTTGACCCAGTTACAGGTTTTAAGATGACCCATTACTCGGTCAAAAACATTAGTTTTAATAGCCGATAAGGTTGGAGAAAAGTGTATTGACTACTTTATTAAAACCTATAGTGACTAGTTCAACTTTATCAGTTTGTGTGTGGTATATTTGCCAGATTTTCAGAAAAGAAAATTTAAAGTTTTGTAAGAAATAACTCAACTTATTCTTATTTTATACAGACGTGTGATGACAGACTCGGTGTATCCCAGAAAACTACAAAAAAAAAACAAGTTAATGAATTTGGATTTGTGCATTATCGATTAGACTTTCAAGAAACGTTTACGATTTGGCTGCACATCCCACAGGTGTTGTACACCCACATTAATAAAATTTAACATGTTGAAGTGTTGGTGAACTGAAACATAAATCCCCTCTTTTCTTGAAATCTTCCTAATGTGGAATACTATTTTCCCTACCAAGCCCCTTAATTTTATCTGCTGTACATAGAACAATTCACATATATATAATAGGATAAGAATGAATTAGAGGAGAGAACCGAATGCAACCTGCAGGATCAAACGCAATTTGTGCAGGAAGAATAAAGTAATAATTTCATTTGTTAAAGAACAAAGCAGCTATTGGTCACAGCATGACTACCTTTAAGTTGCAATGTTTTTGGTCTTCTTAACCTTCTTCAGAAAGAATCAACTTTACATTTAAAAAAGTATAATGCCAAAATGTATTCTAGAGCCACTTAATTTGAATGCTAACATTTTTATAACAACAAAAACTTTTAAATGCACTTGTCAGACTTCCATTCATAACATTAAACATGTATATAAAATACAGAAAACAAGAATGTAACATAAAACAAATAACTCATAAAATAACTAAAGCATCTTAAAAGACGGCAGTGCTGTGTTAATACTAATGCAGTTATCGAAGGAAAACTATTGTTCTTTAACAAAATTTCATTGCAATTCTATCAGTGCATTTTTAGAAGAAGTAAATATTACTCGATACTTTCTGATTGGTGGCGGCTCAAAGGCAAAACCGATTTTTGTCCCTATACTTCCAGAATGGTTGCTAATGGAGTGCAATTCTAGCATTTGTATGCTTGTATGAACTATTTATAAACAATTTTAAATACATATTTACCGTATTTGGCTTATAATTTTTATTTAGTTTTTTCTTAAAATGAGAAGAAAATAAATAAAAATTTGAATGCTCATTTTGCCACTCTCCATCACCTCACCTGTCGAGCCTGTCCCGTTTCTGATCATTCCATAGATTCTCTCAAATTGGTCTGTGGAATCCACTTTGTGGAAACACTGCTGTATATCATAATATACAATCAAAAGCTGATTCTAAATTGATATTTAATTCAAAATGATAATTAAGAAAACAATGAAAATGCTTATCTTTCAGCTTCATACAATCAATTCACACTTGAACTTACTCTGAGGAATTGATTCTGAGCTCTGTTAATAATATCAATAGTTTGACTTGTTTTCGTGCTACCAACCGAATAATTAACACACAAATTTCAGATTCATTATTCAAAGCAAAATGTTTAGAATAAAGAAAATGTCGACACTGGCATCGACAAATATACACAATTATTTTTATTGTATTAAAAAAGAAATTATAAATTAGATAAATTTCATTGTAGATATAAACAAAACATAATTAATTGTCCATTTTTTATATTGTTAAATTAATATGTTTTTTTGACAATTAAAAAAAAATCTTATGCAATTTTAATTTTTAATTTAAATAATTATAATTATTATTGTTATTTAATAACCACTGGAAATGCAATGCTAACAAGTAAAAAAAATTTTCGTTAGTCCTTTAATTTCTAACGTTTTTGGCTATATTTTATCGACTGTCTTCAACATAAGCTGACAAAACAAATGATGGTTCACTCAAATTAACTTTCATTCGTTTGTAAGTTTCTCCTGAGGAAAGTCTAAAATATGGCCAAAAACGTTAGAAATTAATGTGATTAATGCAATTTAAGGTTTTTTTCGAAGTGTTTTCAATAATTTAATATATTCAATTTGAATTTTTTTTAATAAACTAAGTTAAACATGTCTAAATCAAAAAAAAATATATATATTGAATTATCTGAATGCACACACACATGGCAACCAAACTGTGGCCCACAAACTGCACACAACTCCGTTAGAATCTTATTAATATTCAACTGCTCAAATCTATATATATAAAAGTACATGTCCCGACTGACTGATTCATCATTGCCCTGAGAAAACCGCTGAAACCGAAGAGGTGAAATTTGGTACACAGTTAGCGTACGCAATGAGAATGGACACTAAGAAGAGACTTTTGGAAGTTCCTCTGCGAGAGAAAGAGGGAGAGGTTTACGGCTTAACCTGAGGAACAGCTTCTACTGTACTATTTTAGATGCAATTTTTTGTTTTTGATAGTAATAACTTATTTCCAAATGTACAATATTTACCAAATCATCCAATCATTTACCCGAGCAACGCAAGGCTCATTTGCTTGTTGGATATGCATAAATAAACACTATAAATAGAACAAATATCCAGCAAGAAAAACATGGACACCTATTCAACACAAATGAAAACATTTGCTTTATTGTATTTTTCTTGCTGAATATTGGTTATATTTGTGTAGAGTTTGTTTATTTCTTTATATATATATACACACACACACATTTTTTAATATATATTTTATAGCTTTAAATTAAGGAAATTAGATATATTATGTAAATGGAATTGTTAGTAACAGAAAAATCGAAATTAATCTTAATTTTATAAATAATTAGATCGCCCACTTGCTACGTGCAGCATCTATTGATCTGAAGAACAATTTTAGCAAAAGTTATTAGTTATCGAATATTAGTTATATTAGTTATATATAGAATATTAGCATATATTAGTTATCGAATATTTTTAATGCTTTCATCAAAAATATTTTTCATAACTAATCCGAACAATTTGGTTGTTATTATTTATTTTTTTTTATTTTTATTTAATCATACGACCCTATGGCCATTGGCCTTTTTCAAGGGTCAAAAGAAAAATTAATGATACAGACATTTACCAAGTATACAATCAACAAAACAACAAAAATGAACAGAAAGGAAAAATACAATAACATCAAAACAAAAAAAATTAAATATTAAATTAACTCCTTCAAATGCTAATAAATTAATTTATATATTTTAGTTTTACTATAAATTTTACTCGCTACATTTTATAGCAGGATAGTTATAAAAACTTAACTTTTAGTATTCTATAAATGAATAGGAAGTAACACGATAAAGCATTAAGATCCTCTTAAAGATAGAAGGTCCAAGGGCATATTGCACGACCCAAATCATTTGTAATGCATCCGAATTATCCACGCGATGAAACATGACTTAATGAAAATTAGTAGAGACTAGAGAAGTAAAGGGAAAAAAAAATAAAAATAAAAAAGCAAAAACAAAAGACCTTGATTTAGTAACTATTCTCAGAATAAAAACTGCACATCTTAGTTTCACTATAATGAAACTGAAGGTCATCCATTTTAAACACCGTGCGTATTGTATATAAACAGTTAATTCTCAATATTAATTACGTAAAATATTTAATATAAATCCATTTAATTGTATTAACTATATAAACAGTTTAATATGCATATTAACTCGATTATAAAATTAAAATTTTTATATTATCCAATGTACGGAAATTTAAATTATTTAAAATCGAATATTTGACTATAATAGTCATAAATATATTTTTTAGAAATGGTAAATGCTTACAAACAAATATAAAAATGAATTTTGAAACCTCTCTTTGTTCCATGCTAAAACAAAATCACATGTTGTAACAATTTAAATTAAACTAATTAAATATTCGTAGCATATAATCAATTTGCATATGTTTACTATTGCCTTTTCAGACAATACGTTTAAAAGAAGTACTCCGAATGTCAATTAAATTGGTATTTAATAAATAACTAAATGATATAATGCACATTCTTTCGCTGTTAAACTATCAGTGTTTGTTTATTTTAATTATTTTCAACACGTTTATCAGCTTGTCAAATAAAAAAAATTATCAATTAAATCAAAATAAAATATTTAAATATTAGTGATCTTTGACTAAGCTCGTTTCCAAAGCCTGGCTAGGTTAGCACCGGACCAACTAACGTCACACAATAACTAAAAGTGCATAAACGGTATCCTAAATCGGTAAATTACACCTCCCGTGTCTGTAAAGTACTATAAACTGCTTGAAATTTAAATTAGACACGTATTAAACATGTACCAAAGTTTACATCTGTGGTCATTCGACAAATGAGCCGACGGTCGAGAGAATTTCAAGTGCCTCTTTTACATCCGAAGTAAAAGAGGTATCGGGCCGTCGGGTGCCAGAAAAGTCGCCAGAGAATCTATACATCTAGATTAATTAAACATATAACTTTTGTTTAATAATTTTGTAATTAAATGTAAAAAATTAGAAAATATTACAAATCAAAATTTTACTTTTAAGATACATTAGTTTAGTAATAATTATTTCACTGCTGAACTAATACTTTGTAATCATTTCGTTGTTATCTCGTTTGGATTGATCTGTTATCTGTTGTGTTTATAAAACATTTAACTGCTCGTGTTTGTTTATACCAGAGAGAAATTAAAAATTAAACAATTCAGGACCAATTTTATGAACAACAAAAGAAGGCAATTAATTTTTTATAGCATAACTATGAATAAAATATGGGATATAATAGTTTATACAATTTATTTAAAGGAAAGTTTTATTAATAATATCAAAATAAGCTTTGTAAAAAAATGATTAAGTGACATCTAAATGGAAAAAAGAAATTTAATCATTGCTTTCGCTTTCATAAAAAAATCAAATATTTCCGTCAATCTAATCAACGTGTTTTATATACAATATATAATTTGAATATATTCTGCTAAATTAATTTCATAAATGACATTCACATTACTTCATACTATTTCTGTATCATTTCGTAAAACACTTATTTCTTCTGCAATGATATTACGTCGATACCATTTAAGATCGGATGTATCTTTCAATCTATTAATATTTGTAAAAACATTCGTTGAACTCAATGTAAATTCAAATTTTAAGAAACTAAATAGTTCAGTCTCGAAAAGGGGTAATATCTATAAATGTTCCAATGATACAAACAATAAAAATCGAGTAAAACACTGATAATAAGTTAATGTCTATTGTTACATATTATCAGCAATTATTACAAATATCAATGCAATATTCCGGCTGTTATATGCATGTAATTTTTTAATATATATACTTATATATAAGTAGACCTTGTAAAATCAAATATATATGTACAGATTGTCCGAAGAGTTATTGTGCAATNCTTTGGAATTTAAATATTAGAATTAAACTTAAGCAGTTCTTTCCAGTCATATGATGATGATGAATATGATGATGATGATGATGATGATGATAAAGAAATTGTAATTTCAACCAAAATAATTGCAAGTGTATTTCTATTTATGTAATTAAAAAAAACAGGATCAAATTTACAATTTCACTTCCTGTAAAAAAAATAAATATATAATTAAAAAAAAAACAAAAATAATAATAAATAATGGAACTCGTGGTAAATAATTCGAATGTAATTGACAAATTAACCGATTATGACGTCGTAGATTACGTAAGCGATCGTTTTGCACGAGAATATTTCAATTTGTCGAATCTGTCATTCTTTAGCAAGAGAGAAAATAGGAAAATAAATCTTGCCTTTGTAATGGACTCTCAAATTATTCTGCGATAAACCGATGTACGTGAATTTATCTTTGGGGCTCCAGGAACGTGGTAGAGGAGTTTCTTCTTCATTAACTAACGGATATAATAATTTTAAGCGATCCACTTGTTGTTGTGACGAGTTGTGTACTCTGCTAGCTCCACAACAGTGATTCATTGTCGCCATTTTTGTTACCTCGTTGCCCGGATATAGCCAATGACGTCAGCTTGCAAATTGCCGAATCACCCTGATGCTGAAGGCCATTCACCATCCGACAGACGAGTCGCCCTCTGGCAAGAAATACTATAACCAATTGAAATAAGTAGACCTTGTAAAATCAAATATATATGTACAGATTGTCCGAAGAGTTATTGTGCAATGAGAAATTTGTTATGACATTAAAGTTATACATACAGTTTCTCATACAACTTACAGGTCTCATATGCAAGACTGTACATATAATTTTAATATTATTGCAAATTCTCATTGCACAGTAACTTTTTGGACGCCCCATATGTACAGTACATGCAAAATGCTGATAATATATCCCAAAATAATGCAATTTTAGCATTAATTTTTATCTCTGTTTATATGTACGTACAATATATTCTTAATTATTCATGTTCAGATTATCCTTAAACTATTGAAAACTGTTAATTAATGATTATAAAAATAAGAAATAATGAGTGTGAACAAAATCCTCAATACAGTAATCATGCATTTATGACTTTGCATGTCACTACTAAACCTGTAATTAATAAAATAAAAACAACAACAGATGCCAAATACTAATAATAAAAGATATTTCACACAATTGTCTATCATGAGTACTTTTGACAGTATATAACTGCCTTCTTTGTTACTTTGCTTGAAGAGGACAATTATATACTGTCGAAAGTATTCGTATATTTGTACTCTACTATGTAATTTGTAAATCAATTACAGTTACACTTTTTTTTTTCCTTGGTAGTTCTTCAATAAATATTGTATAGTAGGTACTTCAGATTGTCCAGATTTCTTAATTATCTTGCACTGCCTCTCACTATTAGTACAAATAATCAAGCATAAACTATATATAGGGTGTTAAAAAAGCATTTATGTGACAGATTATTTACTCAGTATAGTGTATACTAACTCTTAGAAAACATAGATTGAAAACTAAATTATTTCCAAAATAAATAATCCAACAAAAAACCCAGAATTTTTTAAAGACTTTGCGATTCTGTAAGATGCCAACAGTGCATAGAAATGGGAGGAAGACACACGAAACACCTGTAAATATCTAGGTAAAAATTTGGCAGGATTATCCTCTTTGTGCACAATGCGTGCAACATATAGAAGCCAATAATTCGGTCCATATAAATGCCGAATTCTTTTTTTAAACATGGCGTAAACATTTAATATATTCAGAATTACATTCCAATCTTCCTTAATTGTTTAAATAAAAATTACGATTACAATTAAGTGTTTGATCATAGAATATATGTAATTAAAATTGTAAATTAATCAAATATAATTAAAATTTCAGCAATGTTAAATTATAAAATGCTAGGTCTTTTAGTTAAAAGATTTAAACGACTACTAAACTGAAGGATAAAGTCATTAAAACTACAAAGTTTTTCTATCATTTTTCTTACTTCTTAAGTAATAAAACTGAATTTATATTTAATCGCAATCAAACTTTACATTCTTTCATGAAAAGAATTTTAAAAAATCCATTTTAATTCTTCTAAAGGTTTAAAACTAATATAATTTAGCAATCAGCAAACAACTGGTGTAATGCAATCAATATTGACAGTGACATGCAAAGTTTCCTATCTTAATCCGAAGCGATTTAACACGCGAAACGGCATTATAACAAAATTTTTATCGACGATAAATAGAAATTACACGAGTAAAAACTATTGTTTACAGTTTTAAAAATGTCTAAAAATAGCCAATCACCTTCAATAACGTAAACAAATTTAACTGGTTTTATGAGTATAATCGCTTATAAGAATGTAAATTAATTATATTTTCTTTGTCTAAGCAGGATTAAATTTAAGTAATGTAAATTGCTTAACGTCTCCAGATGTCATCCGATATATTTAGTAATTATGAAAGATCTTATGTTATAAATATTAAAAAAAAAAA